>NC_066891.1:17033373-17110873 GCF_022985175.1 Labeo rohita | reverse complement strand
AAAGATGACGACAAATCATGGTGTCAACCCAAATGTCACACAGATGCTCTATTCAGACAGTGGGCAGACGGGGTGAAAAATGGCAGACAAACAGCACTTTAACACTGCTTGATTAAAGAAAACGCAAAGAACGCTTACCTGCACTCTTAAAAATAAAGGCTCTTTATTGGCATTGATGATTCCGTAAAGAACCTTGAACATCCATGGAAGCTTTTAAACGCAGATAAGTTTCTTTATAGTGTAAAAAGTTTTTAAAATGTTCTTCAAAATGGTTCTTTTAAGAATTGTTCACTGAAAGGTTCTTGGCATTACTGCAAAATTACCCTTTTGGAGCCTTTATTTTTAAGAGTGTGAGAGGCTAACTGAACCCTAAAAGGGTCAATTTCTTCAAGTTTCCCCTGATAAATTGTTTTCTGTTATTCACACTCTAAAGGAAACCAAAAGCTGAATCTGAAGGGGCATAAGTTACAGCCGAAGAAATAATTTTACAAAACTGTTTAAAATAAACAATGTTGGAGAAGAAACAGAGGGCTGTGCATTGTTCATGACATACAAAAAGCTGTTGTGCTCACAGGGACCCAGGTTCGATTTGGGTCATGTCCCAGACTCAGTATCTCCCGCTCCACATCCCTCCACTTTCATGTCAACTTTCCTACATAAACAAGATAATACAATTTATGTTTAAATGTATATAATAAAGCCAATAAAAAGTCAAAAATCGGCCTCCAAGCAGCCTTAAAGGATTAGTTCACTTCCAGAACAAAAATTCAGAACTGACTTACCCCCATGTCATCCAAAATGTTCATGCATTTCTTTCTTTAGTCGAAAAGAAAATACGTTTTTTTTTTTTGAGGAAAACATTCTAGGATTTTTCTTCATATAGTGGATTTCAATGGGAGCCAACAGGTTGAAGGTCCAAATTGCTGTTTCAATGCAGCTTCAAAAGGCACTACACGATCTCAACCGAGGAATAAGGGTCTTATCTAGCAAAACAATTGTTCATTTTCTAAAATAAATAAATAAATACATACATTTATATACTTTTTAGGTACTTTTAGGTACTCTTTCGGTACTTGTGGTTACGGTTTGACAAAATCGATTCACGAGTTTGATTTTTATTGACTATTCAATTTTTCCATCTAATTTTTTTGTGCACACTGGACAAACACACCAGCATTTTCATTTAAAAAAAAAAAAAAAAAAAAAAAAAAAAAAAACACCAGTTCTATAGTATGGGTAATTAATAGTGTTTCCTATTAATTATTAACTTCCTAATAAATCAAAAATATTTTACACTTACCATCAGGGATGATGCATCTAAATCCAATCATACCATGTTCAGAAAGGAATCGACGTATACTACGAAACCCCTAAATACAAGATGGGAGGAAAGAATATATTTCAATGCTTTCTCTCGCTGGGTATTTGTACTGTATACAAATTGCATTGAAATCGCTTTTGAACGCGTGTTTGCATTCTACTTTCACTTTCGAAATTTGCAATCACACAGAGCAGCAGTAGGCTTACTTACCACATATTTTAAAAGATTTTTGAAAAGATGTTTGGCAGTGGTGCTCAGGATCTGCTAATCTTCGCCATCATCCTATCAGTCATCTCTCCTTACTCTATTTATGTGGTAAGGGAAATGTATATCATGTACTCTAATGTAACATGCTACTGCTAGCAAGTGGCTAACCAGGTCCTTTTTTTTTTTTTTTTTTTTTTCTTCTTCATCCACCCCTAATACTTTTTAACCGCAAATGCTCATCTTGCACTAGCTCTGCACTGCATGCATGTCTTAACCACATTGTAAGTCTCACATGGTTAGTTCTTTGTCTATGTACTTTTGCTAGATAAGACTCATTCCTCAACTGGGATCGTATAGAGCAGGGGTGGCGAACTCTGGTCCTGGAGAGCCACAGCCCTGCAGAGCTCAGCTCCAACCCTAATTAAAACTCACCTGCCTGTAGCTTCCTAGTAACCCTTCAGAGCTTGATGACCTTGTTCAGGTGTTTTTGATAAGGGTTGAAGCAAAACTCTGCAGGGCTGCGGCTCTCCGGGACCGACGGTCGCCACCCCGGGTGTAGAGCCTTTTGAAGCTGCACTGAAACTGCAATTTGGAACTTTAATCCATTGGCTCTCATTAAACTCCACTATATTGAGAAAACCCTGGAATGTTTTCCTCCAAAACCTTAACTTCTTTTCAACTGAAGACAGACATAAACGTGGATGACATGGGGTGAGTAAATTATCAGGAAATTTTTATTCTGCAAGTGAACTAAACCTTTAACTCAGCTGTGTAATTAATATATACATTAATCTTGTATACTAATTGTGAGCTAAATTGCATATTAGCTTATTTGTAAATGCACAAGGTTGAATTGCTAACACTTATGTTCGTCATTACACAAGCCCTCTAAATGACTTAATCTCTGCTTTTCAAAAAAAAAAACAGGTTTGCAAGGGCATATCAAGCCTTATGTGCCTTTCCTCAAACTTATTCTCACTCTTGCTCATGCTTTGTCTTGTTGGTTACGTCAATAAACCAACAAGACAAAGCATGAGCAACAGTGAGAATAAGTTTAAGGAAAGGCACATAAGGCCCAACTTGTATTGAAAGAGATAAGGGCGTCTTTATATTGACACTCCCTTTATGAACTCAGACTCACCTTGGATTAAAGCAATCATATTGTTCAGTTGTCTAACAGGGTTCTGTGGGGCTGACAGCTGTCGACGCAGCAGTTATGAGAAAACAGCAGTGCTGTAAACCAGCGCGTACCCACTAGACAAGTTCAACAGCTCTAGGCAGAGCCATAGCAGGTGCCATCATGATAGTGCAGGACTGTTTCATGCTCTAACAGAAAATGACAACACCCCTGCACAAATATATACCATACTGCAATCTGATAGGAATCTTCTGAACGTTGCTAAATCGCACAAACACACTCCTGTAGTCAAAACAGGGCTATGTGGAGAACAAAATTGGGTGATGCAGTTTCTGCCATGATGATGGTAGGGGAAGTGTCCGGTTTTTGACGGCACTGTGTTCCCCACCTAAAAACCAAGTCTATATTTTGGAAATGAGTCACGTCAACTCAGAAAGACTGAGTATTATATGACAATGTAAATATGGTTCAGTATGTTTAGATTTTTAAAAGAACACAGCAACCTTAAAGGGGCAGTTCACACAAAAGTGAAAACTCCTTTACTCACCCTCTTGTCATTGCAAATCTGTATGACTTTCTTCTGCAGAACACAAATGATATTTCAAGAAAAAAAAAAAAAAAAAAAAAAAAAAAAAAAAAACACACACACACACACACACACAGTACAATTCAAAGAGCTCCAGTGTTGTTTTGCTCCCTGTTGACTTTCATTGAATGGACAGAAACAATTGAAGCAAAATATTAAACATTTAAACAAAAGAACGTCAGTCACAAAGGTTGTATACGGAGTATGTCCACCGAACTGGATAAACTCACATTACAGGTAAAAGGTGATGCAGGAAAGGTTACTGACGTAAAAAGCAACTTGACTCCACGCAAGTATGGGGAAATACTGTATATGAAACTGAGCCAGGAAGCAAGAAGAAACCGAGACACCACATACGCAAATTAAAGAGTTTAATCACTACGTTATCTGCCAAATATCACTTCCTCAGACATGTTTATCATGAGCAGACATGACCGGCTGCTGAAAATCCCAAGACATGAAACATTTTCAACCTCAACAACACCAGTTGTCAAGATATGAAACTATACTTCAACCAAGCAGAACTAAAAATAGATTCAGTGCAGCTCAGCATTCCTTAGTTTACAGTAAAGGCTGCATGTCAAGACCTGTTGTATTGTTAGCTTAATGAGTTATTTCATCAAATTAGTGAGGTTACATAAGCGAATTAAATGCTCAGTGTAACAAAGCCAACAGAACAACAGATCAGATGGTTCACAAAGAACTCCAACGATCTCCATTTATCAGACAGTACTGGCAGCTTTAGGTTGCAACAGCAAAATAGTAGAAGTTACTCAAACAGCCTCAATCACCCCTGAATGAATGACTTTTGCCAAACAAACTTTTCTAAATAAGTCATTCAGAAGCTTGAGATAATATGCCAATTCAAAATAGCACAAACTGAAGCTAACGATTCATTCAGCTGAACCAAACCTGAGATTCTTGCCAGAGTCCAGATGTTATAGGAAACCTGGGCTACTAAAAGACAGACATCAGTGAAGTTTATTCAACAAACATCAGGGCAGCTGCAGTGACACAAACAGACTTGTGTAATTTCAGGCCTAATCTCAGCAAACACAGCAATCGATTCACTTCTGAGGGCATCAAGTCAAACCAAGTGTCTAAGACCCTGCATAGGTTTCTTTAACTCCACTGACAGCACTGTCAACATTTCTGGAGTCTGAAAGAAAAGTGATAATGTTCTGTTTCAGACTGATATTGCGGAATACTTCAAGCACAGGGCAAAAACGAGTAAGCTTTTGATCACAAATGCAACTTTGATCATAAGAGACTTATGCTAAGATAAGAGACAAAAACATAAAGTCTTACCAATCCTAAACTTTTGAACAGTGTGTGTGTGTGTGTGTGTATATATATATATATATATATATATCTTTTTTAGAAGATGAAAGTTAGACTGTGTAACATTAAGTTGCTTAAGAAAAACTTGATTTCTTCCTGAAATCCAAGTGCTTTAAGAAAAAAAAAAAAAAATACACTATCCTGAAAAACCTATAACGTATCAAACAACATTTTAATCTTCAAAAGGATCATATGTGACCTTGGACCACAAAACCAGTCATAAGGGTATTTATTTATTTTTTTTAAGTTAATTACATTACATTTAATTTAAGTTAATTAATCACATTATCCAAAAGCTGAATAAGCTTTCCATTAATGTAAGATTTGTTAGGATACAATATATAGCCAAAATACAGCTATTTGAAAAACTGGAATCAGAAGGTGCAAAAAAATAAAATAAATACATATATATATATATATATATATATTATATATATATATAATAAATAAAATATAATAATAAATAATTTGCCTTTAAAGTTGTCCTAATTAAGTTCTTAGCAATGCACATTACTAATCAAAAATTAAGTTGATATATTCATGGTAGAAAATTTACAAAATATCTTCATGGGACATGAGCTTTATTTAAAATCCTACTGATGTTTGGCATAAAAAAATGATACTTTTGACCCATGCAATGTATTGTATATTGCTACAAATATACCCATGCTCCTTATAACTGGTTTTGTGGTCCAGGGTCACATGACAATACAAAAACATACTCACATGACAATGATTCTTGATAAGTGCCTATGAATCACAGAAGAACCTTTAGTTTTATTGATTTCATCTCTTAACACTTACAAAGCCAGGCCATTTCATATTAATGTGATCCCAACTCAGACAAGCAGTCTTTGTGAATGGGAAAGAGAGCAAGTCAGAGTTTATTATAACACAATATTCACACTGCTGTAATCCAGGTCAGTTCAGTAGGATGACCTCTACAGCCTAAATAAATAAAATAAATAAATAAATAAATAAATAAATAAATAAATAAATAAATAAATAAATAATCTAAGGAGTTACCTGCTGTACAGGCCTAAAAACATCTGTGTGGAGTCGGGGACATTTAGTACAGACAGTGTTAACTCCCTCCTGAGATGAAGAAAAAAAAAAAAAAAAAAAAAAAAAAAAAAAATCAGTCCTACTGTTCTTGCAAACACAAAGGCAAGTTTAATCTGCCTTGAATACATCAACCACAGAGTAATCTGATATTAAATACATCAAACACAGCTGATGTCTCTGCAGGTCGTCTCAAAACCCATTGATGAGAAGCCTCTTACAAAACCCAAGTTACCATGAACCACAGTTTCCGTCAAAATACTTGCTAAAGTTCAAGTTGCAACAATAAAGCTGTGGTAACTTCATATTTATGACAGTGACGTCAAATGAGACAAAATATATGACAGTGATAAAAAAACTGGCTGACAGGAAGATTGCAGCCTGAGATATTGCTTGTTGAACTTATTTAAAAAGAAAATTTGAGTATTTACATTTAGACAAAAAAAACTGACTAGTTAATTTTTCGTCTGCCAATGAAAACATTTCCATTACCATTTAAAACCAATTAAAGACCGGTCTGGAGTTCAAATGGAGTGGGACTAGAATTTTCCCGTTTTCCCCTCAAAGCGTTCTGTAGTCACTCCGCTCCACTTCCACTCCAAGTTTTTAAGTTTTCCACTCCCCGGCGTGCGAAACCAGCCCGGAGAGATCTGGCGCGAGTGAAAACAAAGCTGATTTTCAAAGGCCCACTCCCTGCTGCAGGTAAATACACGTGACTCCACTTAATTTCCAAAAGAACCAACGAACTATGAAATAAATAAATAATAATAATAAAAATAAATACATAAAATAACCCCCTTTTCCCTCCAGGTAGATTACACAATCTCAAGTGCTGCTATACTAACCATTAGCACAACTAGAACACCAAATAAATTATTTAAAAAACAAACCGAACTGTATATATAACGTTAGTTATTATACAAATCATAAACAGACGATTCGCTTATCTTCATTTAGCACTCAAGTACACACAGCTTAACACAAATGCCTGCACACCAAATGTCCTAGGTCTTTAAGACCTTAAACCGAAAGTAAAGCCTCTCCAGCATTGTCTGGGACAAACATCTTTACAGCCATTGAGTACAACTAGAAACGGCTACAAGCTCAATTTCCCTGTAAATACACCAAACTAATTACAGCATTGAGCTTCGCTAGTGACTAGTAATGTGACTACCTGGCCTTTCGCAGAGGTTAAACGCAGCCAACAAACAACATAATCAGAAACATAAATCTCCTGATGCTGCCAAACTTAACTAGCGTTGGAAACTACGTCCACGAGATATCTTGGTTTGTTTAAAAATCCATTATAGACTCATTACAAACGCAGGAAGTAGTTGTTGTTTAGTGCATACTAATTTATTATTTATACTGAGGCGCATTAGGAAACGTGCCACAAGCTAGTACGTTTATCGCATTTACAGCTTTATAACTTCAGCTTGTTGAATGAGCACATCGACTGGACGTTTACACTCGAAAAGCTTGGAAAAACGCGAGTGTGTGCATGTGAACACACAGCAAAGACAAAAGACAGGCAAATGTGTTAAACCGTAATTATTTCACAGCGTACCTGCAACTCATACATACCGGAAATTAAACCATAGGCGAAGGAGTGGATCGAGTATGTTCCTTTCAGTCGGTATTCCCGTTCAAATCCATGACTATATCTCCTCTCTGTGTCTTTTTAGCATAGGCTTGTATTTGGTGAAATGATGGCTGCTAACAGCGACAGAAACATCTCTTCAGTCACGTGGTCAAATAGCTCCCAGCTGCTGCTGAATGTCCCTCCCAATTGAGGCGAGTTGTTGTTTAGCTCATTTCCCCTGATAAACCCTGCTAATTGTGGACTACATAATGATGGCATAATCACTTTGTATGTGCATGTCAGATATACATTTAGGCGCTAGAACTTTCATTTTTATTTTAATTTATCATATTTGCAGTCCTAATAGCTAGTAAGGATACTAAATTGTTTTATTTGTGAGCCGTTTACTCGTCCTCTATATTTAAGTGAATTGAATATGGACGAAATGGGTATTTAGGTCACTTTGTAAACATATCCTTTGTAAACTTGTCCAGTTTTGGTGTATGTTTCTCTTAATGAAAAAAAAAAGTTCAGAAATGGGCAAAAATGCCCCATAAATTTAAAATATTGATATGTAGTAAATACCTCTGTTAATTAATTATTTTTAATTTGATATATTTCATGATTTATTTATTTTAGGGCTTATAAGTGTGTGCTGTGTATGTTTCATAGGTATATATAAATACACACACACACACACGTTTGTTTTTGTGAATTCTGGGGACTTTCCATAGACTTCTATAGTTTTTATACTGACTAAACGATATTGTCTATCCCCTAACCCAACCCTAACCCTAAACCTAGCCCTCACAGAAAACACGTTTGCATCGTTACACTTTCAGACAAACATCATTTACTATTTTTTATCATTTTTTTAACATTGTGGGGACCGCAGGCCGGTCCCCACAATGTCAAAAATTTCAGGTTTTACTATCCTTGTGGGGACATTTGGTCCCCACATTGTAGCAAAAACAAGTACACACACACACATACATATATATATATACACATAGATTACAATTATAAATTATATAAATTATAATCTATAATTTTATTTATAGATTATAATTTAGTTTGTATATAAATATAAATATTTTATAATATATTATAAAAATCTAATATATCTAATTTATTCATGTATACATAATAAATAATATAAACAATAAATTTACAGAGTACACACACATATAATATGTAAACAAACTTTTATTTTGGATGCGATTAATCACGATTAATCGTTTGGCAGCTCTAATTTTTAGACAGCAGTTTGATTAATTATTTAGATATACAACAAACTGACAATTTATTTAAATTAATTCAGTCATTTGACAAATAGATGATACATTCTATTTTAGGAATTTATATTTAGTTGTTTTCTTAGTGTAAGTAAGATAAATCAATTATATTAATATAAATCTTGTGCATAAATATAGACATTTTAAGTTTGATTAGTTTTTTTAGGTAGCAGTTTGATTATTTTAATTATACAATAGTATAAAAATTATTTAAATTTCAGTGTATAAAATGTATTAAATTACATTAAATATAATTTATTTAAATTACTTTAATTAAATTATTTGACATAAATTGATGCTACACAGTAGTTCTGTAAAAATGTAAATATTGCCTTTTAATATTTTGTTTATTTATTTATATTATATTATTTATTTATATTATTTTAATTTTTAAATGTATTTGATTTAATATAAGTGTATGTATATATATATATATATATATATATACTTAGATTACAATTATAAATTATAATATAATAGTATAAAACTTATTTAAATTTACATGTATAAAATGTATTAAATTGCATTAAATATAATTTATTTAAATTACTTTAATTGAATTATTTGACATAAATGCTACACAGTAGTTCTGTAAAAAATGTAAATATTGCCTTTAAAAAATATATTATTTTTTTTAATTATTATTATTATTATTTATTTATTATATTATTTATATTATATTTTATTTATCTTCCTACAGCTTATTTAGTTAATTTCTGTTAATACTTTTGATGTTGTTAGAGGTGTTTTGCTATAGTCTGTCTCTCGCTTAATGCCCACAGCCACCATTGTCTACAGTAGTGATTAATTTATAGTGCTTCCTATGTTAAATACGTGGTCGCAGTAATGTCTACACTTTCATATTCACTTTCAGACTGACTACAGTCCGACCTAGATGCTGTTGCACCCTTTTGTGTGATGACTGCATTTCCATGCTTGAAGACACTGATTCATGTGGCTCCTCTCTATATGACTCAACAGACAATGAGGCATCTTGGCAACCCAAACTGTCTGGAGACACAGTAATAGCTCCTCCATAGACTGTATCACTCCTCCTGAGCCCATCTGTGTGGTTGCTAGTGTCTCTCAAACCATTCTGTTGTAGGGTGGAGTAGATGTTTTCCCTCTGATGTAAACTTCAGAGACAGCAAAGAGGTGAGCAGTGATGGTAGAAACAAACTGCATGTTATATTAAACTAGCTAAGAATTACATTCTTTCCTTAACCATAGCATTACCATTGAGGGACTTGTGAAGTATTTTACTGTCCCCTTGTGTTCACTCTGATCACTCACAAATCCAAAGCTTCTTTGACATGCCTTGAACAATCACACAACAGAAAGGCATATTATTTACCAGACAAAATCCCAGATCTTACAAATCCTTTTGTTTCTTTTCTGGCACTGGTTTACAATGGCTTTAGTTCTCCGTAGTTTAATTAAAGGTCAACCTTCTCAGTACCAGGGTCTCATGGACCCCCAGTATAAAAAAGCTAGATTTCCTCAGAAACACTTTATCATTTAAAATTTTAATTAAAAACACTAAAGGAATAGTTAACCCAAAATTGAACAATTTCTCACTCTCAGGCCATCAAAGATGTAGATGAGTTTATTTCTTCATCGAAACAGATTTGGAGAAATTTACCATTACATCACTTGCTCACCAATGGATCCTATGCAGTAAATGGGTGCCGTCAGAATGAGAGCTGGAAAAACACCACAACAATCAACACAGCATAATCATTAAGCCATTTTTTAACTTCAAAACTTTGCTTTTGGCTAAATTATGGCATATTGCCTTCTCCAGTAAAAAAAGCCATCATGTCTGAATCAGGAGAGAAATATGAACAGATCAAATACCATGTACAAGTGAACACCGTTCAAAACAGTTGTACATGGCTGTGTTTATTTGATCAAAAATAAATGTAATATTGTTAAATATTATAATGATGTAAAATAATGTTTTTCTTTTTTAATATATATTAAAATCTAATTTATTTCTGTGATCATAGCCGAATTGTCAGCATCATTAGTTTAGTATTTAGTGTCACATAATCTTTCAGAAATCATTCTAATATGCTTATTTCTTATCAATGTTATCAATGTGAGAAGACCAGACTTTTTTATTGTAGGAAACTATAATGAATTATGGGCCGATGTTTTACTGTTAAAATACCTTAATGACAGATTTGCATCTTACAAACACGCAGCTTTTGCGTCACATAATGTTAACTGATGAACTGGAGTCATCTGAATTAGGCTTGTGGATTATTGTGATGTTTTTATCAGCTGTTTGGGCTCTCATTCTGACGGCACCCATTCACTGCAGAGTATCCATTGATGAGCAAGTGCATTACATGCATTAAATTTAGCATTACATGCTAAATTTATCCAGATCAATTCAGATGAAAAACAACTTTCTGGATGGCCTGAAGGTGAGGAAATTTGTAGCAATTTTTCAATTTTGAGTGAACTATTTCTTTAAATAACATTACTTGATTAGATAGAAATTTGACTAAAGTTAGACACTATTCCCCAGTTTCATGGACAAGGCTTAGGCCTAGTCCTAGACTAAAATGTAAGTCTGAGCTGTTTCAACTGAAAGAAACTTATACTGACTGATCTAAAAGAAGATCAGTGCCTTTGTTTTTCCTCAAGATGCACACCAATAATGTTTTTTTTCTAAATGTCCTAATTGAATTTTTTTGCTGATTTTCTTGTTTTAAACAAACCTCATAAAATGTAAAGAAATAAAAAAGAAAAAAATAACAGAAATATTTGATAGCTCATTGTCATTCTCTGACACCCTCCACCTCCCCAGCTCCACCTGTATAGATCTGCTGTGGGTTAGTATATATGCTACTTGTTTGTCTTAAAGGAGAAGTCCACTTCCAAAACAAAGATTTTCATATAATGTACTCACCCCCTTGTCATCCAAGATGTTCATGTCTTTCTTTCTTCAATTGTAAAAAAAATAGTTTTTTTGAGGAAAACATTTCAGGATTTTTCTCCATATAATGGACTGATATGGTGCCCCGATTTTGAACTTCCAAAATGCAGTTTAAATGCGGCTTCAAACGATCCCAAATGCAGTTGTAAATGATCCCAGCCGAGGAAGAAGGGTCTTATCTAGCGAAAGATCGGTTATTTTCATAAAAATAATACAATTTATATACTTTTTAATGTCAAATGCTCGTCTTCTCTGGACTGTTTTTGTTCCGGTTCATGACAGTTAGGGTATGTCAAAAAACTCCCATCTCATGTTCTCCCTCAACTTCAAAATTGCCCTATATCGCTGTTTTACCTTTTTTGTTAAGATGTGTTTAATCTTTTTTCATGTTCACTTTGCAAAGACTGGGACGGTACTTCTGCAGCGATGTAGGATGATTTTGAAATGATTTTTGAAGTTGAGGGAGAAAATACGATTGGAGTTTTTCAACATTCCCTAACTGTCTTGAAAAGAATACACAGAGTTCAGGCAAAGCAAGACAAGATGACTATTTGAGATTAAAAAGTATTTAAATTGTATTTTTTTAATGAAAATAACTGATTGTTTCACTAGATAAGACCCTTCTTCCTCGGCTGGGATCGTTCACAATCGCATTTGGGATCATTTTAAGCCGCATTTTGGAAGTTCAAAATCGGGGCACCATACCAGTCCATTATATGGAGAAAAATGCTGAAATGTTTTCCTCAAAAAACATAATTTATTTCCGACTGAAGAAAGAAAGACATGAACATCTTGGATGACAAGGGGGTGAGTACATTATCTGTAAATTTTTGTTCTGAAAGTGGACTTCTCCTTTAAATACTCTCAGCACCATATCTGTGTATGCATCTGCAGTCACAAGTTCCTGTACTTGCTTTAATCTAATAATCTACAGCAATAGCAATTCAGCAGCATAGCAGATCTATTCTGCTAATACCAAATACATTAACAGGCCAAAGTTTTCTGAGAGTTCTCAGGATAGAACTACTTTACGGACCCCATGGAGTTCTTTCAGGAGTCCCTGGTTGACAACTCAGTTTATTTGTTTAAGACTTACATGATTAGGCTCAGTTCTTTACGCCAAACCACGTGTGTTTCAATAAGGCTGAATAATGGCAAGCATACCGAAGTTGCACAATAGCACTGACTGTTTTTGTTTAGCCAGACAACCGCTAAGAGCCACCGCTACCTTTCACATGAGAAAAAGCAAACACATTCATCTTAGCTCTTTCTCTCCTGCTCGGAAAGCCACGCTGTCCGTATTAAACTATATAAATGTCACGAATAGTCAGCCTCGGACTCTAGTGGAAAAAGTTACGATGTGCTTTCTAAGAATTATGCTGCCAGCTGTGGAAAGGGATTGCACAGTTAAAATATTACTATTTTAAAATTATTGCTTTTAAAAGAGCCAAAAAAGAGTACTGAATCCTTCCCAAAACTATCGTATATTCTGAAAAGCACATTTTTTAATCTTTCAACACCAGCTCTATTATATTTATACCATTGCGTATGGTTCCCTTTTCCACCAGCAGCAACAAACAAGTGCTTGATTCTGAGTGACTCACCTGCTGTGTTTCCTCACCAGAGCTCCAAACATCTCTGCACAAGCACTTCATTCTTTTCAGGAACTGGAATTGAGTTGCAAGGAATGTGAGCATGAGTAGCGTGTCATAAGGAAAAGGAAATTTACTGTGAGCTAATCCCACCATCACACAACACTCTGACACATTCGCTCTCTCTGCGCACTGAGTCATTCTTACAGCAGGCTGGGTAAACTTTCCCCGGCACAGATGCTGTTTATTTCATATGGAAGCCATAAGTGAGGCCATGCTGTGAAAAGAAGGACTGGCATACTGGTGAACGGATATTTGGCTTTGTTGGCACAGCAGAAATATCCTGTAAAACAGCCTGATGATTTATTTTCACACTCAAGATATTGAAGTATTCGCTTGTGTAGTTTTTAAATCTTTGCGGTGGTTATTGCATATGTTGGCACTTATTGTCTTTACAAAAGAATGTTCTTATGTAAGAGCTTAAACTGTGAAATTTGGCAGTCGACATATGCACGTTTTTGCATCTGAGAGAAATATACTGTATGGGCTTCATTGTTTTCCTTTATCCTAATAAGCTGAGACTCATTTTTACAGAGTGATTATTTGCTTAATGTTACTACTAGAGGTTTTGACATTCAAAGCAGCTTTGGAAGGTGAATTTGGGTGATGTGGAAAAAGGAAAGGTTGTATTTAATTTTGTTGGGATTAGTCGAAATGGTTGTTTTTATGAATGTCATTATTAATGAGCTCTTGAGCTACAGAACAATAATGCAGTGTGAAGGCTTAAGACAGTATGAAAGAGGAAAAGACAGCCTTTTTCTGCCACCTTGTGTTTAGAGTTGCATGGCACAACTGCAGTAAGCCTCCAAAATATATTTCTTACATGTCCTAAGAAAGCATGAAGGACAAATCTAAAATGTGGAGAATAAACAGGCTCTTAGGTAACAGATTTGCAATGCTAAAATTCATAAAACGTAACATTATTTGATCAAATGACTGATTTTTATTTAAATAATTTAATCATTAATGTTATGATTTTCAGTTTAATAGATTTTATGAAACTATTAGAATTTATTATTTAAAAAATAAATAAATAACTGGAATATTTAATTATCACATTAGATATAACCTTATATAAATATAATTTAAATTAAATCTTAATTTCAATTTGTCTAATTTAAAATAAAAGTAATTATCTTGATAACAAATTTTCTAATATATTTCTGGATTTTTTTAAGCTGATGTTCTTGTTTTAAACAAATAACCTAATTAAATTTTGTTAGATTTGTTTCAAATTTTAATTTGTCTACTTTATTTTGATAATACATTTTCTAAGATTTTAATAATTGTTTTTAAGGTTTGTTTTTTAAACCTCAGTAAATTAAGTTAGATTTATGTTTTAAAATTAATTATGTTTTTACATTTCAAATTTAACATAATTATAAATGTATCAGCTCAGATAATTTTGCTCAATTTAAATTCTTATTTTAATTCGCCTAATTTAAAATGAAAGTACATTATCTTGATAAAACATTTTCTAAGACTTTACAATTTGTTTTTAGCTTTGTTTTTCTTGTTTTAAGCATAAACCTTACTAAATTATGTTAGATGTATGTCTTAAAAATAATTATAGTGCTATTACATTTCAAATGTAACTTAATTATAAATTTAATGATCACCTTAGATAATTTTGCTTAATTTAAATTCTTATTTTAATTTGCCTAATTTAAAATGAAAGTACATTCTTGATAACACATTTTCTGATATATTTCTGGATTTTTTTAAGATGATGTTCTTGTTTTAAACAAATAACCTAATTAAATTTTGTTAGATTTGTTTAAAATTTTAATTTGCCTACTTTATCTTGACAATACATTTTCTAAGATTTTAAAAAGTGTTTTTAGCTTTGTATTTCTTGTTTTAAGCATAAAAACAAGAATAAATTCCTCACTAAATTAAGTTAGATTTATGTTTTAAAAATAATTATGTTATTACATTTCAAATTTAACATAATTATAAATGTAATTATCGCCTTAGATAATTTTGCTCAATTTAAATTCTCTAATTTAAAAAAAAGTACATTATCTTGATAATACATTTTTTTATATATTTCTGAATTCTTTAAGCTGATGTTCTTGTTTTAAACAAATAACCTAATTAAATTTTAAAAGATTTGTGTAAAATTTTAATTTGCATAATTTATCTTGATAATACATTTTCTAAGATTTTAAAAATGTTTTAACTTTGTATTTCCTGTTTTACGCATAAACCTCACTAAATTATGTTAGATATTTTAAAAATAATTATAATGTTATTACATTTCAAATGTAACTTAATTTTAACTTAAATCTAATTATCACCTTAGATAATTTTGCTCAATTTAAATTCTTATTATAATTCGCCTAATTCAAAATAAAAGTAAATTTATCCTGATAACACGTCTTCTCATACATATCTGATTTTCTTGTTTTAACAAACCTCATAAAATGTAAAGAAATAAAAAACATAAAAAACTGAAATATTTGATAGGAGCATGGTTTGAGATTGATCCTCATCTGTCTTCTTTTTGATTTTCTGTCATAAGATTTCTGTGTTTTAATATTTCTTTGTTCAGAATCATAAATCTTTTTGAAGTTTGAATTAGATTTCAAATCACTTTCACTTTTGTGAACATTCAACTTTGTTTTTCAACGCAGTCATTTGCTGATCGTATTTCTTCATTTTTCAGGAGCTGGTTTTCAGCATTTGACACATGTAATTTCCTTAAATGCTAACTGCTCTTATTTGTCAGTCATCCTTTATGATCAGATGAAAGGTTGTGTGGTTTTGAAGGTTATACGGCTCGTTTTACACTTCTGGCTGAGAGAGAGTCCTGAATTAAATTACCCAGCACTCAGCTGTCTCTCGGTGAAATTCACATTTTCCTGTGCAGTGTTAGCACAATATGCTGAAGATGCTGATTACTGCCGATGAGCATGCAGACACTGCTGCGAGCGGGCAGCTTACATCTTCTCTTTTTCGCCAACCTTTTAAAACCTGTAATTTCAAGGTAATCAATACACAGTTCCACCAGGCAACCCGCAAATCACTCCCCCTCTATAGCAGAGCATGTGCGGCTGACAGCCGGTTTGACAGCCAACAGTAAACTATCAACTCCAGACCCGGAGAAGATAGCGCATAGTAAAAACCATTTTGTCATTTATATTGTGCAGTTACAGATGCCTTGAATGTGTTTGAATGCGTAACCAATTTTTCAAAAATCAATCTACCTTGTTTAATAAAGCTAAAAATATAAATAGATATTCATTTAGTCTTAACTTATATTAAGCAAAAATATTTAAAAATCATTACTACTGCTTGTTTTCTATTAAAATATACTTTATTTACTTGAAAAGTGAATTTGTCTTGAATTAAACATCTTTTTTTTCAAGCTGTTTTTCTTGTTTTAAGCATAAACCTAACTAAATTTTGCTAGATTTAAAAATAATTCAAATTATAATAAATTTAAAATTACATTTAATTAGATGCCACTGCATACATTTCTTCCTCAGTTTAAATTTTTATTTTAATTAAATTAAAAATGTAATTGAATTTTTCTTGTTTTAAACATGAACCTCATTAAATTTGTTAGATTTGTTTCAAAAGAATTTAAATGATAATGCATTTAACATTTATTCTAAATTTAATTAGCCTAATTTATATTGATAATACATTTTCTAAGACTTTATCTGGAATTTAAAAAAGTATGATTTTTAGCTTTGCTTTTGGTTTAAACATAAACCTCACTACATGATGTTAGATTTATGCTTTAAAAATACTTAAAAAGTTTTATTTTTTTTAATTTATAATCTCAATTTTAATTCTTCATTTTAATTAGCCTAATTTAAAATAAAAGTACATTATCTTAATAACACATTTTCTGATATATTTCTGGATTTTTTCTTAAAGCTGATGCTCTTGTTTTAAACAAATAATCTCATTAAATTTTGTTAGATTTGTTTAAAATTTTTATTTGCCTACTTTATCTTGATAAAACATTTTCTAAGATTTTAAAAAGTGTTTTTAGCTTTGTATTTCTTGTTTTAGGGATAAACCTCACTAAGTTGTTAGATTTATGCTTTAAAATTATTTTTTTTATGATTTTTATAACAAATGTTATTTAATTTGCGTATTTTAAAATAAAAGTACATTTGTCTTGATCACACATTTTCTGATACATATCTGGATTTTTTTTTAGCTGATTTTCTTGTTTTAAACATAAACCTAATTAAATTTTGTTAGATTTGTTTAAAAAGAATTCAAATTATAATACATGTAAATTCATAATTTAATTTGGCTAAATTATTTTGATAATTCATTTTCTAAGACTGTATTTGGAATTTAAAAAGTATGTTTTTAGGTATTCCTTTCTTATTTTAAGCCTAAACCTCACTAAACTATGTTATATTTGTGCTTTAAAAATAACTATAATGCTATTACATTTCATATGTAACTTAATTATACATTTAATTATCACCTTATATAATTTTGCTCAATTTAAATTCTTAATTTAATTCGCCTAATTTAAAATAAAAGTACATTTTGTTACCTTGATAACACATTTTCTGATACACATGGAATTTTACCTGTTTTTCTATTTTAAACTAGTAACCTCATTGAATTTTGTTAGATTTAAAAATTTAATTTGCCTAATTTATCTTGATAATATATTTTCTAAGACTTTAAAAAGTGTTTTTAGCTTTGTATTTCTTGTTTTAAGCATAAACCTTAATCAAATTATGTTAGATGTGTGCTTTAAAGAAGTTAAAATGTTAATACATTTCAAATTTATTTAAACACATTTTCTGAGAATTTTCTTCTTTTAAACATAAACCTCATTAAACTTTGTTTGATTCATGCAAAAATAACTAAAATATAATTAAAATGTTACATTTAAAATTAAATTGAAATAAAGATATCATCTAATACAATTTTGCTCACTTTAAATGCTTAATTTAATTGCCTAATTTAAAATAAAAGTACATTTTTAAACAATAAAACAACATAGAATACTAAGAAAAATGATTGTTATTTTTTTAATTCCTGTTAAAATACCTGTATCATTCAGGAAGGACAAAGCACTTTCATATTTTTCTGAGTCTGTGCTCAGTGCTGCAATTTTGCTCAATTTAAATACTTAATTTAATTGCTTAATTAAAAAGGCCAATTTTAAAAGAAAACATATATAATACTAAGAAATTCTATTGTTTCAAATACCTGTATCGTTCAGCAAGGACAAAGCACTTCTGTAATTTTCTGAGTCTTTGCTCAGTGCTGCATTGTGAAGGTAATTACGGGTGATGGAAGTGTTCGCCCAGAGCAGATATACCTCAGCTTTAGGCTAAAGCCAGAGCATCAGTACAGCATTGCAGCTGAGAGAGAGAGAGCGCGTGTGAGCGTGCATGCATAGGGCTAATGGTATGTTGGGTGTAAATCACAGCGGTACTGGTTGCGGGCACGTGCGCTCTGGGATGTGTGCTGCAGTAGAGGCATCCCCCTCAGCTCAGATCGTAGCTCATTTGTCAAATTGCCTGCAGGACTTGAATGCTGCATTGCTGCTGAGAAAGAGAGAGGCAATCAGCTTTTCTCCATGGTTGGGGGGTGGAGGAGCGCAGGAAGGCCCAGGGCAGCATGCTTTGAGCAGTCTCCTTTAAAAATGTGCGGTGGACACAAAATTGGTGGCACTCGTGTGAAGGTCACTGCAGAGTACAAAATGCTCAAATGCATCAATTATTCCCGTGCCTCAGCTGTAGATTTGCTTCTCTTCTACATGCAATCGTTGTTACATTCTTTCTTGTTTTCTTCCTATTTTTGGTTATTCCCATGATGAAGAATTAAAAAAAAAATGTGCTAATTTCCTGTGCCTCTCTTTTCATCTCTTATCTTTTTATCCTCATATCAGCGGATAGAAGGCTGATTTTAAGTGTGTCTTTAATGCCGCTGCCAGTAAGGATTAGTTTAAGAGCAGCTCTGTGGATACAGTCCCAGGTGCAAGTGTGCTGATCAATTCAGCTTTGGTGTTTTCTCTCTAAAGCAGCTGGAGCAGGTGCCAACTGTGCGGTACATACACAGTCCTGTTACAAAAAAACATCTTTGCAATGTATGACAGTGAACAATGAATAGCTTTTCGTCCTCTGTTTAAATCTAAAAATAGCAATGTTTTATTCTTCATATATGTTGGGGAAAATGGACTTTATTGGGTATTTGCAATTCAAACTCATTTTTGTTTTACCCTAAAGGTATGAAATGGTTACTACATTTTTAAAATATATATATATATATATATATATATAATATATTCATTACACATATCCGTGACCTTCACTGGTGAAATAATTCTAGTGGTAAATGACCTTAGAAGGTTAAAATCACAAAGTGCATGATTAAATGGACTATGAATCATAATTTTGACTACAGCCTGAATAGTAAAGTACATTTTTGTATTTTCAGGTTAGATACTAAGTAGGTTCATTATGGCACACACACACACACACACACACACACACACACACACAAACCTAGAACTAGAACCCAAACAGACAAAAGGCTTTATGAATATAAATGAGTATAGTTTTTTTATTTATGGAAATGAAATAATTAAAAGTGTTTTAAGTTCTATGATGCGGAAAATGCAGACGGAATAATGGAATCCAGTAATAAAAATGGAATTTACTGTATAATGTCACAGAATTTACCCAATTTTGGAAAGTTTCAAAGACAAATTAAAAGTAGGTCTTTTTAACTCTTAAATGTGATATGGACTAGTGTCTGTGATATTAAAGGAGAAGTCCACTTTTAAACCAAAGATTCACGTAACGTACTCACCCCCTTGTCATCCAAGATGTTCATGTCTTTCTTTCTTTAGTCGTAAAGAAATTATGTTTTCTGAGGAAGACATTTCAGGATTTTCTCCATATAATGGACTTCTATGGTGCCCCGATTTTGAACTTCCAAAGTACAGTTTAAATGCGGCTTCAAACGATCCCAAATGTGGTTGTAAACGATCCCAGCCAAGCAAGAATGGTCTTATCTAGTGAATCATCGAAAAATGTATCGTTTATTTTCATTAAAAAATACAATTTAAATACTTTTTAATCTCAAACTCTCATCTTGTCTTGCTCTGCCTGAACTCTGTGTATTCTGGCTCAAGACAGTTCGGGTATGTCGAAAAACTCCAATCGTATTTTCTCCCTCAACTTCAATAATTTAAAATCATCCTACATCGCTGCAGAAGTACTGACCCAGTCTTTGCAAAATGAACATGCAAAGAAGATCAAACACTCTTAACAAAAAAGGTAAAACAGCGATATAGGATGATTTTGAAGTTGAGAGAGAACATGAGATTGGAGTTTTTCGACAAACCCTTACTGTCATGAACCGGAAAAAAATGAAAACGAAAAAAAAGGAGTAAGACAAGACAAGCGTTTGACATTAAAAAGTATATAAATTGTATTATTTTAATGAAAATAACCAATTGTTTTCTTCCTTGGCTGGGATCATTTACAACCGCATTTGGGCTCATTTGAAGCCACATTTAAACTGCATTTTGGAAGTTCAAAATTGGGGCACCAAATCAGTCCATTATATGGAGAAAAACGCTGAAATGTTTTCCTCCAAAAACATAATTTCGTTATGACTAAAGAAAGAAAGACATGAACATCTTGGATGACAAGGGGGTGAGTACATTATCTTTGAATCTTTGTTTTGAAAGTGGACTTCTCCTTCACAAAAAAAGTCACAAAAAAATACTATTTAAATATGAATCCTGCATGTTCTGTGTTCATTCAGACACGTGGTTTTGGTTATTTCACATATACTGAAGCAAGCGTAACGCTTGCGTGTTAACGCTGCCAATTACCAATTAAAAAAATATTAAAACATTATTTTTAAAGGAATATTTACCAGAATTTTTTTTTTACCAGAGTTTATTTACCAGAAAAATGTAAATACACAGCGTAGTATTTCTGGAAAATAGAGAAATAAATAAAATATTAATAAATTATATATATATATATATATATATATATATAATCAGTTAACAAGAGATGCTGTTTATTATTAAAATTTAATTAAGCCATTAAAATGGAATCCAGAAAATAAATGGAAAACACAGAATTGTGTAAGTTTCATGATTCCAATTAATCAGACATAATTTTTTATTAATATTTTTCATTTAACCATTACAGATTTCATAGGACCTTAGGTTAGCAAAAAGGGGGAAGAATTAGACATGTTAGGTATATTTTTAGTTTTGAAGTATCCAAATTGAACTATTTGCAAATAATATTTGATTCTAAAATATGCATTAAACGGTGTATGGATATTCTACAATCTTTTCACTTTTTTCCCTCTGTTCCAACGTTTTTGGAGTGTGTTGCAGCCATCAAAATCAAGATGTTTATATTTACAGAATATTATTAAGTTAGCCAAACTTTTCTTTTGAATTTTGTGCATTTACTCAAAATTGAAAATTCTGTGATTATTTACTCACCCTTATGTTGTTCCAAACCCGTAAGACCTTCAGAACACAAATTGAGATATTTTTTATAAAATCCAAGAACTTTCTGACCCTCCATAGAAAGCAAGGGTACCTCCATGTTCAAGGCCCAAAAAGGTACCAAAAACATCGACAAAATATAGTCCATATGACATCAGTGGTTCAATCGTAAATTTACGAAGCTATGAGAATACTTTTTGTGCAAAAAAATAAAATAAATAAATAAAAATAAAAACAACTTTATACAACTTTATTCAAAAGATATTATTTGTGTTTTGTTTTTTTGTTTTTTGTTTTTTTTTGCGCACAAAAAGTATTCTCGTAGCTTCATAAAATCATGACTGAACCACTGATGTCACATGGACTACTTTTCTCGATGTCCTTATTACCTTTCTGGGCCAAGTCGTAGGACCCTTGCTGTCTACGAAGGGTCAGAAAGCTCTCGGATTTCATCAAAAAATATCTTAATTTGTGTTCCGAAGATGGACAAAGGTCTTACTAACCCTTTAAAAATCCACTGAAGTGCTTTAAAACTCACAGCGTTATTCTGTGTGTTGGTGTCATTTCAAATGAAACAGAAAGACAGGGCGAGACATAGCAGGCAGTCCTGGCCCCTTTTTTAAATAGCCAATAGCGTTTTGTTTATATCACAGTTTGGACCAGACTGTGATCTCAGTAAAGCCACATTTGACAGCATCTGACAGCATGACATCCACAATCTCATTCATATTGCTAAAAAATATAGCATTTGTGTAGAATTTAAATGGTTTCGATACGTTTTGTGATCTGTGCCGATTTACACATATTATCTGCTCTGTGTTATCGTGTCTCTGGACCGGAGCAGACTGCGCCCTGCGATGGTTCATGTGACACAATGCAAAACCAGACTGGAAAGCTTATTTACACTATCTGAATCATCCCCTATCCCCTATATAGTGCGCTAAGTGCCATTCACCATTCAGAAAGTACTAATTCTGTGAACAAGTGACTGATTTCAGCCGCAGCTTCAACGTGTATTTATAGTGTAGAGGGCGGGGCGCTTCGGATTCTAGAGAGCATTTGATTGGACGGAAAGTTTGATGAGAAGCTAAAGTGCAGAGTGATGTCATCAAAATCGTAGATCCCTATTGGCAGAAGTAAGAAACTGTACGTTTTGAATGCTTCTTGTAAATGTGAATTTTGTCATTGTTTTGGAGCACACTAGCTTATAGATAACCTTAAGGCTAACATACTAAAAGCCAAAAAATTTTGATTTTGATTTCATGGGGACTTTAAAGGTTAAAGAGACTAGTTTTTATCGCATTTTACAAAATGTTTACAAAACTTTTCTGGAAATGGAAATGATAGCATATTATCAATCCAAAACAGCAATATTTGAGAAAAAAAGAGTAGTTTAACATTTCTATTAACAACTCTTGTTAAATATTTAATGTTTGTTTAGCTACATCTTACCTCACACTCTCACTGTTAAAATGGCAGCATCATGCTGGAATTCACACTTGGCTTCTGTAAAGAGTAACGCCTGCCTTCTTTGATTTGATTCACCATATCAATCATTTTGACGTTGACAAGGGCTGTTAGACCGCTGAGGCAGACCAGCCTAAAAATCTAACTTTTAAAACTTTTCATCATCCTAGCAGCAAACAGAGTGCTGAGTAATGTAGTACAACAGAGCAAAATCAGAAATATCAAATATTGGGTCATTTTGGCCATTTCGAAGTACCTTAAGTACCTTGGGGGGTATTTTTTGTCAATTGTCTGAATTTCTATGGCGGTTGTGGCTCTAGTGCAATGGCCAAACAGGATAAATGATGTGAAGATATAATAATCAAAGCAAAGTTAAAAGCTGCGCATTGTTCATACTGATATGATGCATTAATCATATTTATATTACGTAGATTGGCATTAGCAGCTCCCTGTACTCCTTTAATGAGCTACCTGACTGTGCTCAGGATAATCATCGTATCAATTTGCCATCACTGCATTAAATTGCCTTTTTGTTCTTCTCTCAGCCAATGAACCGAGTAGTATAAAGGCAAAATTGTAGCACTGGAAACAAAACAGCAGCTTTATATGTACAGGTTCAACAAGCATTCAGTCTGGCTTTGCATACAGATTAGACTGTTGATAGTATTCCAAATCATTTATACAAAATGTTTTAATATGGATGGGATGTGTACGAATAATTGGAACACCACTTTTTCCGTAATTAAATTATAAAAATCATGATAAAAAAACATCTATCAAGTGTTCGTTAATGAAAGATCTGTATGAATTTCATCAGCCCTAACCTGATAAAAATAAGACAAGATAGAATTAGGTAATTTATCATTTTATTTAAAAGTAAAATGTAACATTTAAGCAAAATGTGTATGAATGTGTGAACACTGTCAGTACTAGAATACTTTGGGAAATACTGAAAATGCCCTTTGGAAATATGACTAGCACATTTAATTTAGAAATTCAAATGTAGCCTACTTACTGTGGCACATTTATGCAAATGCATTCTCTGCAGGTCATTTCGGGCAATACCGTACTGTCCCTTTAAGCATTGTACTGCAAAATGTTCTCCCTTGATATGTTCCGCAAAGCAGCAGAACTGTCCTGAGCTTCCTTGCTGGGGAAAGACAGAATTTCTCAAGGAGCGATTCTGTACTGCGTGCCCTTGAAATCGCTTGAATCGCTCATTTTATGAAAATATATTATTCTCATGACATAGCGGCCTATGATGTGGATTACGCATTATTATAATGCCATTATGTTTGCATGTGACCTCCTCTGTGATTGTGACAAGGTTCATCTGAGCAAAGCCGCATCAGCTCAGACCCCTGGAGCACCGGCCCCTTTAATAGAGGTCGAAAAGGGGCCCTCAAAATGCTCTTACCACCTCACGCAGCTCTTGGAAATTAATGATGCCAATCACTCAAAATAATTTATTTTTATCTCGCACAGAAAAAATGTGACTTGCAAGATGATTTTTAGTCCCTGTATTGGTGGATCCTAATTTATTGTAAGTGTGGATGACTTTTAATATGAAAATTAATATTCAAACTAAGCAATGACAAAGAAAGTAGGTATTTTTGTTTAATTTCCATCATGAAAAATAGAGTATAGATTTTTTTTTCTTCATTTTTTCAGTCTTTTATTTTCATTTTAACTTTATTTTGCTAATTTCACAGGAATTAATGTTTTCATGAATGTTCATATTTTTCAGTTTTATTTTTTTTCCAGTCTTAATTTCACAGTTAATGCAACCTATTTTTATTTATTTTCATTTTATTTTCATGTTTTGTCTAATTTCAAAAGAAGAAATGTTATTCATTATAATTAGCTATTCATTTTACTTCATTGCTTTCAGTCTAATTTCACAAAAATAGGTCTTTTTCATTTTCATTTTTTCTTTTCAGTCTAACTTTGCATGTCATTTATTTATTTATTTCACTATTTTATCATAATTTGTACTCATCCCCAACAGAAGGTCAGTACTGTCCTTATGGTTCATTTTCTAGATGACCGTGATAATCATTGTTAAATAATATAATATAGGCTTATTGAATTTCTCTATAATGCTACCCCCCCTGCTGTCCTGTAGAGGGAGTGATAATGTTGTGTGACTCTTCTCATATGAGCGGTTGCACAGGATGGTGTGCGATGCTGTTTTCCTTAGCTCAGCAAGTATGCAGTAATCACAGACATTCATGCATGTCACTGAAAAACTGGCATACATTCATATGCATTGCATAAATGTGTACATCAATAACCTGCATTGTAGACGTGTTACCCTCCCTCCCCATATATATGTATACTGTATCTATACTGACTGTACAGAAAGTGCTGAAATGCAATTAACTGAGAAAAGCTGCTGCTGAGGCTGAATTAACTAATGACTCTGCAAGCAGCGACTCCATGAAATACAGCGATATGTTTATCTTCATTTAGCTCCGTTATGTTTAATACAGCTAATGTGTCAGGCTAATTTGGGCATGTAATATTAACTTTAAAAATCAATGTACTGCCAGATATCATGAGAGGTTTTAAATGACCCATGACTGCTTGTATCATCGAGTCCGTTGTGTTTAATACTCCAAAAACACAAGAAGCGAGTGGAATGCGGAATATTTTTGGCCAACAAAAATGTAAAGCCCTCTTAACCCCGTCCCTCGGAAGTTATTCGCTCTGAACATTCCAAAATTGTGATTTGTTCAAATCAGGGCTGTAAATGACTCAAGCTTTGACAGCTCATGGGGTCAAGTGTAATTTTGTGGCATAAAGCAGCCGTATACTTAAGTTTAGCTGGTGCGGGGGAGGCCGATCCCGTCATTAGGCCGTTAATCAAATGTGCCGACAACTGCAGGCACCCATTCTTCAGCGCACACATGACTCTGACACCACAACAATCCACTCCAGCCGTCCACCTCCTCAACCATGGCAAATTAACATGCTGCCGTTATGTTTTCTCTAGGTCAGCGGCTCTCTGGACGCTGAGATAGGGCACGTGTTTCAGACATCTTTGTCGCAGACCCTCAGGCGATCTCTGAATGAACATGGCTTTTTGACTACACTCTTAAATCCAAGATGTTTGTTTCTTTCTTTCTTCAGTCGAAAAGAAATTAAGGTTTCTGAGGAAAACATTCCAGGATTTTTCTCCACAAGGTGGACTTCAGTGGGTTGAAGATCCAATTTGCAGTTTCAGTGCAGCTTCAAAGGG
Organism: Labeo rohita; assembly: GCF_022985175.1. Lineage (NCBI taxonomy): Eukaryota > Metazoa > Chordata > Actinopteri > Cypriniformes > Cyprinidae > Labeo > Labeo rohita. The sequence continues at coordinate 17,084,558 of NC_066891.1, read as the reverse complement.
CTCTACATGATCCCAGCAGAGGAATAAGGATCTTATCTAGCTAAACGATTGGTTATTTCTTAAAAAAAAAAAAAATTATACACTTTTTAACCACAAATGCTTGCCTTGCAGTAGTTCGACTTAACGCATTACATAATAACGTTGGAAAGGTCACGCATAACGTAGGCAGAAGTACCAACCCAGTGTTTACAAAGCGCCCTCACAAAAAAGGTAAAACAATGATGTTGGATGATTTTAAAGTTAGAGGAGAAAATTACATTTTTCCACTCTACTTTATCTTTTTTAACTGGTGTAGAAGTAGAAGAAGAACTAACGTTATGTGTGAAGTCACAGGCGCGCATCGCAGAGCTAGTGCTAGAGCTGTTCGATTCCAAAATCGATTCCGATTCTTATTACTGGTTCTGGAATCGTTGGGATTCGATTCCAAGAATCGATTCCTCGTTGTTTTAGATTCTTTTTCAGTTCTTGTTTTTTAGATTGAAGGAACCTAATTTCGCAATGACTGTAGGATATAAAGGTCGTAGAAAGTAACCTGCTCATTATATGAAGCTTTATTTGGCAAAATTACGATATATCCCTGTAGCTCTGACTGATTTTTTTTCAATTGTAATTGTGTCTGCATTGACTATGAAATTTCTCATAGACCACAGCTCAGCAGCTGTGCACATTCTGAATGATGTTTACTTTAACAGTATGCTTTGCACAAAATTAGCAAACTATACACTGAAACAAAACAACCAGAACAACAACACTGATATAAGTGGTTTATCTGTCAAACAGATGCACTCTCAGCCACTGATTTGTGCTCTCTGCGTTTTCTTTCAGAATTATCATTTTCTTTCATTAGCATTTATTTAAGATGGAAATAATATCGATTATGTCATGATCTATTCTGTCGTGCAGCACTCAAAATTGTGGACAACATGAGCCAGATCCACCATAAAATAACTTCTGAATCATTTTTTGAACTGGTTCATTAAAACTATCTATCCGAATGAACCTTTTCGTGGAAACGAATCAGATTTCGAATCACTATTAGTGAGAACGAGGCAAATTAATGGGTGCTTCTCAAATGGAAGGTTGCATCCTTAAACTCAGATGAGCTCAGTACCAAATTATTTTCATTCAGTTTTTTTTTTTTATGAATCAACGATGTTCAGCGATGTTTGATGACTTAACAGCTGAGATGCTTTGTTGAACTGAAAACGGCTTTGAATATGGAGTCAATTCCCCAAACTTTGGAATCAACTCTCGATTCCCAATGCCTCGGAATCAAGGAATCGATTATTTTTGGAATCGATTCCCAGCCCTAGCTAGTGCAGGACAATGGGTCATTTTCTAAAAAAAATAAAAATGTATTTACTTTCAGTGTTGGGGGTAATACATTACAAGTTACGTAATATTATTACTTTTTCCAAGTGACTAGTAAAGTAACGCATTACTTTTTAATTGACAAGAAAATATCTGAGTTACTTTTCCCCCCATTTATGATTAAAAGCTCTCCCGTCCCCATGTTGAGAGAAATCAGGAGTAAGATGTTAGTTCTAGAATAAATGTGAACATGCATTAATTCATCTCACTCCTCAAAATGAATAAAAACAGTGAAATTCAATTCAGAATATGCTGCAAACCTGCAATAATTAAATGTTAAATAACACAAATATCCTTTATGCATTTAATCCCATTTCATTAACCGATGTCTTTGCTGCTGACCTTCGATGATCCAATTCAACCATACTAATAAGCAAAAATTACTCAAGATAATCTAACATTTGTTTTCCTTTTTTTTATTGCTGAAGAGTTGATATTTTTTCTTCTGTGTTCTACTGTACAGACGTTAATTTACTTTTCTCAAAGCCTGAGGCTTTTGATGTGAAAAGGCTTTTACAGTTGCCAAAAATAGAATTTTTTATATTAAAAACAAACAAGCAAGCCCTGCCGAGATTTAAAAAGTAACGCAAAAGTAAAGTAACGCATTACTTTCCATAAAAAGTAACTAAGTAACGTAATATTGTAATGCATTACTTTTAAAAGTAACTTTCCCCAACACTGTTTACTTTTTAATCACAAATGCTCATCCTGCACTAGCTCTGTGATGCTCTGTGAAGTCTACAACTTCACACATTACGTTAGTTCTGCTTTGTGTACTCCAGTTCAAAACGGTAGGGTAAAGTAAAAATGTTTATTTCAAATCTCATTTTCTCCTCCAACTTCTGAGATGGGATCATGTAGAGCCCTTTGAAGCTGCACTGAAACTGCAATTTGGATTTTCAACCTCCTGATCCCCATTGAAGTCCACTATATGGAGAACAATCCTGGAATGTTTTCCTCAGAAACATTAATTCCTTTTCGACTGAAGAAAGAAAGACATGAATCTTCTGTGGCATCACATTCTTTTGGAATCTTTATTTTTAGGAATTTTAGTTCTCAGAATGTAAGCTGTGTGAAGGAGTCGAGCGGTTAGCATGCTAGCTCTGCTGCAGTCATTGGCCTAGGGAGAGATCCTGGCCTCCTTCAAAAAAATGAGGTCAGCAGAGAGGTACAGGCTGGTTGAATTCCTGCTCTCTGTCAATTAGTTAATCCATTCAGCTGGTAGTGAGAGGTATAGGGATGGGATGAATGAGAGAGGGAGAGGTGATGGGGCTGCAGAGCTAAACTCTTCTGGAGGACAGCTGGCTCTGGCAGACCAGAGTGGGAGCTGCAATTGTAAACAGATGGGTTTTCGGTTAGGCTTACAACTTCCAGTCCAAGATCTGAAGATTAACCTCAGTGATCTGTTAGAGAATAGATGTGCTGTGTCTGTTTATGCCTTTGTTAGTATTGCTGTAAGTATTCCAAGGCAATGGAAATTTGCATTTATTTGTAGTTAACAGTCATACGACTGCCAAGAACTCCAAAGAACACAAATTATGTGTGTTTCTTCAACTGTAGGCACTTTTGGCTGTGTGCACATTTTGGAAATTAAATTAAATACATGTTTTTCACACTCCATGAAATTATGAAAACTACAAACATCAAAAACATTCTTAAATGGAACTGACAGTGATGGAATAAACATTAAAGGGATATTTTACTCAAAAATGAAAATTCTGTCATTAATTACTCACCTGCATGTCGTTCCAAAGCTGTAAGGCTTTTGTGCATCTTCAGAACACAAATTTAAATTTTTCTGATGAAATCTGACAGCTTTCTGACCCTGCATAGACAGCAATACAACTGACACGTTCAAGGCCCAGAAAGGTAATAAGGACGTTAAAATAGTGCATGTGACATCAGTGGAACAACCTTAATTTTATGAAGCTACAAGAATAATTTTTGTGTGCAACGAAAACAAAAATAACAACTTTAATGAACAATTCTATATTACTTGAACTACTGATGTCACATGGACTATTTTATCGATGTCCTTACTAGCTTTCTGGGCCTTCAATGTGGTAGTTTATGTAGGGTAAGAAAGCTCTCGCAGGATTTATACAGCTACTGTAAAATAAAATTTCAAGGACTTTTCAAGCATTACTTTTGTGATTTTCAAGGACTTCAATCAGAGATCTCACTTATTTTTTTGAAAATCAGCTCTAAACCACCCCGGTCTGAATCAAATCATTTGTAATCCACATTCCTAGGCTTCGATCTAAGGCAAAAGACTCACAAACCTGCTCCAAAGTTCTCATTTAAAATCAAATGATTCACGATCCACCCTTTGAAGTCTTGATCTGAATAATGATTCGCAAACCATCATTTCAGGACTCAGAGCGCGGATTGCAAATCATTCAATTTGCGGAATGATTGAAGAACCCGCTTCAAAGTCCTGATCTGAATCAAATGATTCACGATATGTGACTTGAGGTTCCGATTTAAATTAAATGATTTGCGAACCCGTGCAGAAGTTCTGATCTAAATCAAATGATTCATGATATGCGATTTGAAGTCCTGATCTGAATCAAATGATTCATGACACGCGATTTGAAAGAGTGATCTGAATCAAATGATTCGAGATACGCAATCTGATTGGAGCACTTTGATACAATGAATCATGTTGTGATTCAATGGTTTTTAAATGTTTTTTAAAAACATTACAAGCAATGTCGAAATTTGAAAATGAATGTCTCTTCTAATTTGATCTGGTTTTTGTTAGTGAATCGCTTGAAAAGAAGTCACAAGTTTGAATCAGTCGGAGCGGTTCCAGTTTAAATGACTCAATTGATTTGGTTTAATTGAGTTGGTTCCTCTTTTTGCATCTTCAGCCATGTTTACATGACACTGTCAGTGCTACTACTGGTTTAGCTTGATAGTTTTATGACATTAACTCAAATAAGCATTTGAGTTAATTACGTTTAATATTAGGTTTTTTTAATTGAATAAAAAGATATGTGCTTATTAAAAAATTAAACATTTATTTCATAGATACACTGTCTTTCATTAATTCAAGCACTTTTCAAGTACCTATTTCAGAATATTGCTATTTTCAAGGGTTTTCCAGGTCTTAAATTTCAAATAAGTCAAATTCAAGTACTTCAACCACTTTAAGCACCTTGTACAAACCATGCACTTGGTTCTTAATTTGTGTTCTGAATATGAACGAAGGCCTTACGGGTTTGGAACGACATGAGGGTGAGTAATTAATGACAGAATTGTTATTTTTGGGTGAACTTTCCTTTTAATTTTAACTAATTATTGAGTAAACTTCATTAGCGCAAAATTGTGGAGGAAATGATTTGACAGCTGTCAAGAGTCAAATATTAAAATGATCAGTGTTTATTTCACTCTTAGTTTGAATCATTGTGATGTATCAGTGCAGGCAGTGTACACCTGGCTGTGAACAGTTATCGCATGCAGGCGATAAAGCTGCTCCCGTGGGTATTCACGAGCCAGCTCTAATCCCAGAGTCGTGCGGAGGCGGAAGGGGACACTCTGACAGCTGACTCAGAGCGTCAGGTGAGGCGAGGGGTAATGTGATCAGCCATGTAAAAGGGCCCTTCACTCATGTTTTATTTATCAATGGAGATGCCATTACCCAAATGCACTGCTCATGAAGGAGATGCTGGTGAAGGCATTTCTATCTGTGTCAAAGTCAGCACAGGATGCTTAGCGGAGAGACGCAGAGCACCAGCAGGACTGAAATGCTGAGGGGTGCATGTGTATAAAAACTAGCTGTGGCCCAATATAAGTTTTTTTTTCTAATGAGCGATGTTGATAGCAGTGTGCCTGGATATAATGGTGATGTTTTAAAAATTTAATACTATATAAAAAATTTCTTGGTGATTTTTTTTAATCAAATATGTGACCCTGGACCACAAAACCAGTCATAAGTAGCATGGGTGTATTTGGAGCAATAGCCAACAATACATTGTATGGGTCAAAATTATTAATTATTCTTTTATGCCAAAAATCATTAGGATATCAAGTAAAAATCTTGTTCCATGAAGATATTTAGTAAATTTCCTGCCATAAATATATCAAAACTTAATTTTGGATTATTAATATGCATTGCTAAGAACTTAATTTGGACAACTTTAAATAAAAACTTTTTGGATTTTTTGCATCCTCAGATTACAGATTTTTAAATAGTTGTATCTCAGCTAAATATTGTCCTATCCTAACAAACCATACGTTAATGAAAAGCTTATTTATTCAGCTCGATTTTAAAAAACTGACCATTTTGACTGGTTTTAATGGGCCAGGATCACATATACTTTATTAATAATACAAGTTTTAATAAAAAAATATTTGCATATTATTTGCTATAATATTACCTTAAATATACAATTTATTTGCATATATAAATATAATCTAATACTATAGCAAGTTTACGTAAATCTTTTTTTAAACAATGATTTTACACAATTTGTACTAATACTTTATAAAGAAATATTTGAAATACAAAAGGCCAAAATGGCTAAATATCAGCTGATATTTGCTATAATGACCCATAAGAATTAAATAAAACTAAAAAGAGAAAAAATGGTTAATGTATTATTTTCTGAAATACTGCATTTAATATTAAAAATATATATTAAAGCAATTAATATTCCAATATTTTTTCATTTAAACACTTATTTTACGCAATATTAACTTTCTCCAGAAATCTTTTAAATATTTAATAAAATACATTTATAAATAATTGCTATAATGATCCTTAAGAATCAAAACAAATTAAATTATTTTCTGTAGTATTACATGTAATTAAAAAAATATGTTATTAAAGTAATACAAATTTGAATCTTTTTTTTTTTCTTCATTTAAACACTATGCAATATTAACTTGACTTTCTCAAGAACTGTTTAAAATATTTAAATATAAATGTCAAAATGGCCAAATATCAGCTTAAATTAAATTATAATTATGAATTAAGTTACATTTTAAATAAGTAATAAATGACTATTCGGTCACACTGTTTTAAGGTCCACTTTTTGCTATTAACAAACAATTAACTATGACTTTTGCCTTAATAAACTACTAACTTGCTTTACTAGTTAATAAGGTAGTTGTTAAATTTAGGTTTTGAGTAGGATTAAGGATGTAGAACAAGGTCATGCAGAATATGTGCTTTAAAGTATTAATAAATAGCCAATACGTTATGAATAGGCATGCTAATAAGCAACTTAGTAGTGAGAATTGTTCCCTATACTAAAGTGTTACCGAATATTCTTTGTTAATTATTTTGGTAACACTTTAGAATAGGTAACACTATTAACCATTAAGTAGTTGCTTATTAACATGCATATTACTAGCATATTGCCTTTTTATTAATACTTATAAAGCATATATTAATGCCTTATTCTGCATGACCATAGTTTATATCCCTTAACCCTACCCCCCACCTAAACTTTACTACCTTACTATTAATTTGCAGCAAATTAGGAGTTTATTGAGTGAAAACTCTTAGTAGTGAATGCCTAATCTAAAATTGCTATTCAAGTCTGTACAGAACAATCTTGAAACTTTGTATTGCAGCACTTCTCATGTTACTGCATTCTTAGGATGAACTGCTGATGTTGTATTCCTCATTGACAAGTTGCTTTGGATAAAAGCGTCTGCTAATAGAAATGTAAATATAAAATATGAATGCATATCAGAATATTACTTGTCCTCAAAAGCATCAGGAGGTGTAATCATCCAGGTTTTGTGTCCATGATGAGCATCTTTATTTGATGTCACGGATGAGACAGAGGAAAGTAAACACCATAAATCATTCGAACGCCTCAGTGAGAATGCGAAAGTTTTAGGATGTCTCATTAATACTTCCCCCCACCAACATAATTTTGAGATTTTAGGCTCTAAACGATTTGGAAAGTGTGCTTGGAGCCACGCAGATGTGCGAGATCAGCACAGAGTTTGTGCTTGATCGCTTTCCGTTCCACTGGGCAAACTCGCAGGTCACCAATCAATACAGTTATGATGACATCTGCCATTTCTACAAAGCCCCCTCACCGGCTCCCAGTATGCGGCAGCCATTTATATATTATCCAGAGGTCATGGTCTTGTGAACTCAAACCTTGCCAGTGCACTCAGGATCGTGTATTTCCCGTATTTCATCGAACAGGAGTAAACGTAACTGCTCGTTGGGCTTTCTGCAGTAGTTTCTAAGGCGCTTTTGAACTCAAACCATCATGCTTTACAGAAAAAATCCGCTGCAGGGTTGCAGCTCCAGCTTTGCTGATGCAAAGAGTTGAGATTGATTAACTGTACATAGTGTAGGCCAACCCTCTTGAAACCCCCTCTGTTAAGTCAGATCTCTCAAAGTCAGGATTTAGAACGTATAGCGAATGGAACATGAAGCCTCAATCATCCTGATTGTCAAAACGCTTCGTGGTCTGTTCAATATAATGTTGCACACCGCTGGTAATGTATCTCTCTAACTCCCAGACAGTTGACCTCCTGGTTGCAATGGAAGCAACGATACACCTCAAACACCCCCTGATCTGGTTTCTCAAGATCCTGGTTTTGTATTTCAGTTTTTGTCGTCACCACCGGTATGAAGATTTTCTCACAGCCGTTTTATTTCATTCACCGTCCATCGTTTTTAAACTCACCTGACGAAATCACCCACAAAGCCTAATTAGCCGGATTTGGGCCACTGTCAGTGGTTAAGATGGATGGTGTCCGCACTACAAGCATAGCACACTTTAGTTTCAAAAAGGGTCACCCGTTTAATCCGAAGGAATTGAGGTAGTTTCGATTCCCCCCCTCCGCTCTAAACCGCTACATATCCCCCCCTACCTTTTTTTAAAGAATGTCTTGACCAGCTGCTGTGGGGGAAGGTAGTAGGGGGGTCGTCATAGTGGGAGTGTGGGGGGGGGGTGATGAGGCGCACACTGACCCTGGAGGTTGCGTTCCCCTTTAAAAGTCACGGCACACTCGGATACGCAAGGCTCATGCAGGAGCTGCTGCGGCAGTGGGAGAACACTGCTGAGCTGTGCAGTTTGTACTGCCAGTGAGCGCGCAGAGAGGAGGAGGGGGAGCAAGAGATAGAAAAAGAGAGAGAGAGCCAGAGAATGAGGCAGGGAGAGAGAGCGAACAATGTCATTCCATTCAGCAGGCAATGCTGCAGTCAACTTTACACCACCGGAGGAGAAGACACGGCCGGTTGTGCATCATCCCTGCAAGACCCTGAGAGGACCGAAGGCTGAGTGAGTATGTGGAAGTTTGTCTTTCTCTACAGGGATAGAGGACGCATGTTGAACTTTTCACCCGTGCATGGGGGGTTCAGCTTCTGTCCGACTGCAGAATTATTCACTCACCTGCTCTTAGGTCTTAAAGGACCCGTTTGCGTTGACCTAGATGATGAGTGAGCTTCTGCAGTCAGGCTACTGATACTTTGGTAGACGTCTCCCTAACCAATTCCGGCCGGTCTTACTTACCAACTTAGTAGACACAGGTGCATGCGGGATATGGATACTTAGCAAAGGAAGAATAAATGCACTTGCTTGAATTAGGATTAGCACCGGTAGAGACGCCTGCAGACATAAATAAAAGATGTAGGCCAGACCTATTCAGCTGTACTTTTTGCTGTGTTGTCTAGCTTGAAGTACTGAAGCTGCAGTTTGTGAATGCTAGGAAGGGAAAGAGTTAAAGAGCTTGCAGCAGATGGGAAAGTGGAAGTAACGTTTTAAGACGGCCTAGGGAGGACGGAGCGCGGTGCACGAGTGTGTCAGCTAGCAGCTGTCACCGTCATAGACTTTAAGAGCGCTCGGACAGAAGCTTTTGACAGGACGGTTTAGCCAGGTGCATAAGGGTGCATAAGTGTTTCACACTCTCGGCTGGACGCTGCAGCACTCTTGCAAACCGTCCCATTTGAGAACGAGAGAGAGTGACTGAAAGTGGTGGGGGGGAGGTTCATAACTCTTTCAATGCAGGTCTTTTTCTGCTTCGGCTCACTTTCTACTCGCCTATAGATACTCCTTGCATACTTGAATGCAGGAAATGTGACATATTTTGGAGACTTTTGCAATTCTTGTTGGATGCAGTTTGAGTACCTACATGCATGAGCATGTAAAGTCTACTGATACCGGAGCACAATGTTCATCATCTTTGAAATATATTGAGGTTATGTCGAGACACTTGCAAGTTGAACGTAGGGCTCATTACCGTCACACGAACCTGGTGATGATGAGTTCAACTCAGGTTACGCGCATAGCCCGTCCATCCCCACTTAACATTGAACAGCGCTATATTGCAAGCTATAAGACAGGATTAGATCTGTATACAGCAGGAATGCGAGGAGTGATATATCACTGTCAGATCCGCTGCCTGACATCATTAGCAGAAACTGCAGTTTCTCTTGGCGCTCACCAAAGGGGGGTGGGGGGGAGGGAGGTCGCTGCTGCTCAGCCAAAAAGCGTATTGCCGCACTCACCTGATGTTCTTAACACCCATCCTCCCATCTCCTCTTACTCCCCCATTCCCTTAAGAGATCAGCTTCGAGGTACAGAATGACGTGAACGCACGACCTTAGTTTTTTCCCTCCGAGCCGGCTACTACTTCGTCACGGTTTCCTCGTGAAAAGTTACAGATTGAGAGGAGGAACGAGAGCGGATACCCTGCAGTGTCCTGCAGCACAGTTCCTGCAGTACTGCCAAGACGTGGCAGCAGCTGCAGCAGCAAGAAAGACAGGCAGCTACATGGTCACGTGGACGATGAGAGAAAGAAACAGAGAAAGCAGGGATGCTACGAGAGTCTATTGCTCTTGTCTAGAGTTTGGCAGTCCGGAGTGTGGATGTGCCCTCCTGACAGGATCAGGGAGAGAGAAAAGACAGAACAGCTAGATTAGCCTGCTTACTCCACCACCTCCCCCCACCGAACCTAAACCCCCACCACTCCCCCCCCTCCAACCCAATGGTGCATTGTCCCGTACTAGTGCTCTAGTTCCGATGATGTAATCAATGCAGCAAGCTTTGATCTTGCTAGAGTAAGGATTCCACGCTTGCCCTCCAACCCCTCACAGTATTGCAAGCATATTTGCACATGATGCTTAGGGATTTCCTTTATTTCAGTGGCACGGAATTTAGTGCCATCAGCCGAGCCAACCAATTAGAACGTAGGGATTTTTCTGATGACTCAAATGAAATAAGGCTCCAATGCAGCAGAGTAGGCCAGCGTAGCGCTCAATAACAGACACTGCAGCACCTGTGTCTAATAGAAATCACTCAGCTCTGACACGCTCACATGGTCTTGCAAAACCAATAGGTAGTGTATTCAGATGAACGCTTGGAAAGCACAAAATGAACACCTCGGAGTGGGGTGAAACTATCAGAAGAGGGGTAAATGAGAAGGATGAAGGTGAGCCACAGGACGGCGTGTGCTGATGGAAATGGAAACGCTGGCATTTGTGACTCTGTTCTTTTTATTGGTAAGGTCATCAGTCTTGGACTGCTGCAATCCAGTGAAGTGCAGTCTTAGTACTGTAACATACAGTGGACCAGACTGCAGAGAGAGAGAGAGTGAGAAAGGGAGAGCGAGAGGCCACAGTGTTACATTTACTGTGGTGCTGAGCTGTGCTGCTGCACTGCAACTCTGCCCGGTGATGAAGTTTCTCTAGAGCGCTCTGCGTTGCTGCTCCGGTGCCTCGCTTTAATTAAGGGTTTGTGTTTAATTGCTACATAAATCAGTGCTGGCTAATATCTGAGAAATCATTTGTGTGGATGCGTATTCCACTAAGGATTCGGGTAAGTGTAAATATTTGTGTAAAGTGCCTGTGTGAAAATTTAATTTGATAAAGTGATGGTTCGTTTTCTGTAGATTCGCCTAAATTTGCGAATTTACAAATATTTAAAATACGCTTTTTAATTTTTTTTTTTTCAAACTGAAAAAAAGTTTTTAAAAATGCATTATTAATTAAAATGATCACTATTACTATAATTATAAACAAAAAAAATGTAAATACTTTACATTATTTAATACATTATTTATAATTGCGAAAAACAGTTAAAATGCATTATTAATTTAATTTTTCAGTATATTTAGTGTATTTTTTAGATTTATATTTTAGATTTATATTTAAATTTTACAGTTTTTTTATTTGCTTAAAAAATTAGTTTGAATCCTATAAGCAGAACAGTACAGACCTTTAATTTTACCTTTGGTGCAGTAAGAATTTGCCACCAGGGGGAGCAATGCAGGGTCCCTTAAAATCTCCCTCAGGGAACAAACTGAACTTACAAATAGTTGTACATGCAATTGAAATAGTCGTTTTAACTAGTTTAGCAACACCCATCATGTTACTACAGTAAATTGACTTGACTTTCCTAATTGTTTTCTTTCAGCCTGTCTGCGAGTAACACATCCTGATTCACTTATTCATGCGTTGTTGTATTGCGCAGTGACTGTCTGAACATGCTCCTGCCTGTAAAGACAGTACAGTGACCTTTGAGAGAGATGTATCTCTGATTTGTCCTGTCACCTCTGATGCTTAGTTTTCTCTTCTCTCTTTGCTCCTCCTCCAGTTTTTGCTGCTGAAGCCCTAGAACAGAGGGCGCTCTACAGAGCAACAAGAACATGCCTTGACTTGTACCGGCTTGTCAGGAGGGAGTTGAGGCTTGTGGTCAGCACCAGTAACTGTATTTGCGTTTTCATCTAAATGACCGGTGAAAGACGACAGCTGCATGTTATCGACTGGAGAGTATATGGATATTAGGACAGACTGAGCTCAGCTGAAAAGTAAGTGTGTCACTTCTCAGGTGTAGCTGATGTAAGAATAGAAGTGGTTTTAGTCAAATTAAAAGTGCACTTAAAAGTACATTACACTGCATTATTTTCTTAATCAGTTTTTTTTTAATTAAAGAAACATCTAAACATCTATAACAGGAAAACAAAACCGCATGAGATATTTGTTTTATAGAATATATCTTGGATTACATTCACTTTAACACCATTGGCGATTTCTTTCTTATTTTAAGCATTAATCTAACAAAATGTTGTGAGGTTTCTAGTTAAAGTGACTATTTGCCATTGGAGTCAACTAAATATATCTTGTTTTAAGCATGTCTAGATATTTTTAGTAGAAAATGTTTGGAAATAAATAAATAAATAAATATATATATATATATATATATATACACACACACACACACACACATTTTTTTTTAAATAAAAATACAATGATTAAAAAATATTTTGCACTGTAATTAGCTAAACAAATTATTTTTTTTCCATTCAAAAAGATCTAAACATGTTAAACAAGAGAACCAAGACTGATATAACAAGTTTTTGCTGAAAAACGAGACTAAATTTTGGATAGAAATATTGAAATATATATAAAAACATTTTTAAAAAGGTAGAAGTGTTTTTAAACATATTAAATGAATATTTAAAATAAAAATACACTGATTAAAAAATATTTTGGCATGTAATTCGCTACAAAAACCAAAACTGCATGATATAACAAAACTTGATTTTAGAGAATATATCTTGAATTAAGTTAATTTTTCTTATCTGCAATTTATTTCTTGTTTTAAGTATTAGTCTAATGAAAGGATGTGGAGTTTATATATTCATATATATATATATATATATATATATATATGTTGCCTGCAATTTCTTTATTGTTTTAAGCGTAAGTCTAATGAAATGCAGTGAAGTTAGTTTAAAATGTGAAGAAAAAAAACGATTTGTCGATGGGGTCAACTAAATGTATCTTGTTTTAAGTATGGTTAGATGTTTTTACTGGAAATAAATATTTATAAATAATATAGATATAAATATTTAAAAATATATAAAAAATATTGTAACAAATAAAGAAATATTTTGTTTGAAAATATTAAAATAATATTTAAAATAAAAATACAATGATTAAAAAATATATTTTTGCAGTGTAACTGGCTACAAAATCAGTATTTTCTGTCTAAACATCTTAAACAGGAGAACCAAAACTGCATGATATAACAAAATTGGTTGTTAGAAAATACATTTTAAATTAAGTTAATTTTTCTTATCTGCAATTTATTTCTTGTTTTAAGCATAAGTCTAATGAAAGGAAGTGGAGTTTATATATTCATACATATATTCGTGTAAAGATTAAGGAAGAATGTTTTCCAGTGTAACACAAAATAGATTTATTTTGATTAATGAGCTGCAGTTAAACTGCTCTTAAAGTCATCTGCACTGTCAAACTTTGTCACTGTCAAAAGTCAAACTTTGCCATCAATTCCTTTCTTTAAGAGCCACGTTCTTCCCGCCTCTGCGTCTAAATGTATAGTGATTTTCACAGACATTATTGATAAATTGTTCAATGACCCTCATCACCTCTGCTGCTCCAGCCTCATCCATGAACAAATACTGCTGACCTTAAAAATAGAGACAATCGATCTAAAGCAATGGAAGATTCACATATCCCTTTGTGACTCAGTCTTTTGTGTTCTCCAAACACATACGTGCATAGCTGACTGTATAAAAAGATTTGCTTTTGTCTCTGACTGAAGAGTCCCAGCACTGGATATCCCCTCCGTGGAAGATCCCTGACTTCACCCTGGCTAATCGGCCTTCTGACGACATGACCCCTGAGACAAAAGGTAAGAGGGTTTGCCAGTCTTGTTTTACGGAGTGTACATTTATTCGGTGGCTACCAGAGTGGTTACTCCCACGAAGCAGTGGTTAACTCACAAGCACCTCTGCTGTTGCCAGAAGCATCAGTGTGTGCTGATAGTAATGTATTTCACTGGCTGAAAGGTGGGCTGTGTGAATTATTAATGCTTTCTAGCTCTACAAATAGAGCTTGCATTGATCAACAGTCCCTTGAGTAAAGTGATATTGTTTAGGAATGCAATGTTTGCACTTTGTCTCCCCATATAGCCTTGCAAAGACTTGAGGTTCTAGCTTTTTTTGGTAAACAAACCGTTTTCACCTGTCAGTCCTCTATGACTTTTTCCGGTTTTCCCGGACTATTTTTTATTTAAAGATTTTTATTTTCAGTTGGACAGTGGAATGCAGTGGTCCTCATCTTTTGCCTATTTTTAGTCATTCGTCATCTGAAATAATAGCTACCAGTGTCTGAACTTAACAAGGCTCAGGGCAGAAATGCAACTGAATGGGACAAAAACGCCTCGAAAATGTTATTAATGTTAATTTTTTTATGTCTATTATATCTTCTGCTTTAGTCCTGGTTAAATACAGTATGACATAAAATAAGGTTTTGAAATTGATTTAAAGGGACAGTTCACCCAAAAATGAAAATTCATTAAGTCATTAATTACTGATAATTGTGTTCATTATCAGAACACAAATTAAGATTTTTTTTTTTTTATTAAATCCGAGAGTTTTCTGACCCTGCATAGACAGCAATGCAACTGACACGTTCAAGGACCAGAAAGGTAGTAAAGACATAATTAAAATAGTCCATGTGGCATCAGTGGTTGAACTGTAATGTTATGAAGCTATGACAATACTTTTTGTGTGCGAAGAAAACAAAAATAAAAAAATCGTGGTACTGTTGTGAATTAATGACAGAATTTTCATTTTTGGGTGAACTATCCCTTTAAATCTCTATCTTAATAGAAAGACATTTATTTTAATAAATACATTTCATTTCAGTATTCAACATAAAAGTGTAGCATTGAGTGTTTCTATATAGTTTGAAAGAATATGCTCCCTTTAGTGGAAAAAATAATTTCTGATTTATTTATTTCTATTTATTGGCTGTTGTTTCCAGTGACTTAACTTCCCGTATAATGTTAAAATATACTATTTTTATAATATTTTTTCTTACAATAAAGTACCAGCTTCGACTAAAATCAGAGGGGAACTTGCTGGCTCAGTTCTATTTCAATTAGCAAAATAAAGGAACAAACATGAGAAGTTTTGCTCCGTGACATTTAGCAGTACTTTCCCTTTAAGATGATTAAGTCCGAGGAATGAAATGACTGCTGTTCTATAGACAGAGTGACACAACCGTGGGAGAAAGAGGGCGAGAAAACAACTGTGCAGATGGTGGTCAAAACAAAGTGTTTCTTTTACAGAAACCTATCCAGATGTCCTGGAGAAAATAAGAGACCCTGTGTCAGCAGTAAGGTGAGTGTCTGCTCCTAGTTATTCAATACGTTTCTGTCCCGGTTGATGTACATGAATCTTTCTGAGATTAGTTTCAGTACTAACTTTGACTGCATTCTGACTGATTTATTACGAGATTTACATATGTTGCAAATAATATGGACAAGACTAGGTTTTAGAGTGGATAATGCATATTTAAAGGGATAGATCACCCAAAAATTTAAAAAAAAGTGTACTATTGTGAAACCCAATAGTATATACATTTCAAAATCATTTTGAAAATATGATTTTTGTAAACACTTTAAATTAAAACAAGTAAACAATGACTTAATTCTCATTTTTGGGTGAACTATCTCTTTAAGAGATGCTATATACATTAGCTGCTCCTCTACTACTGGATTCACTCAGTTTAATTTAAAGTTTATTAGGCATTCCGATTTTCCCGGTTCCCGTTTTAACCTCTCCACATAAATTCAGGCAAACTTTGTGACCCGTAAACCCTTGAATGTGATCCGTCAGTTAAATCACCACCTGTGTATCTCAGTTCTGAAGTGTGTCAGAGGCGTACAGGCACACGCCAGTGCCAGCTGGCAGGTGCGTGTGTATGCGCGTGTGTTTTTCCCCTGCTTCCTGAAAGCCTGTATTAGCGATTACATCAGGCCCAAAGCAGCCAGGAATTCCTGCCATCATGTGGCCTCAGCAAGCCGTCGGCCTCACGAGACAGACACAGGGACACAACACTGCAATTTAGCAACTGCAGCAGAAACCAGATCACGAGGCGTGTTTATGAGTGTGTGTGGGCATGTGGGGGTCTGAATGTTTTTACAAGGCACTGCATGTGATATAATGATTTTCTACATCTGTGCTGATTTGGGTGGCACACATGTAGCATTCTTCTGTTTCTAAGAAGCGTCAGGCAGCTGTGTGCTCATCTGTGGGTGTGTATTTATGTTTGTCTGTCCAAAGAGTTGATCAGATTTCCTCAAAGCAGCCTTTAGATGTGGTCTAATGATACTTTGCTGACAGAATTCAAAGCCTTTAATCTGATAATATGTACTAGTGTTGAGGATGTCATTTATCGTGCGTTCTGTCATGTTATATCACACAAAACACCAACACTATGACGTGATAGACACGTCCTGTATCTAAAAAGCCAGCCAAGCAGGACCGACAGGTTGTCAAGTCTGAGACGAAACAGAAATGTACAGTTAATCAGTATTTCTGTTTTGTTTTAGTGCAATTATTTAAAAATCTTTAAAATGAAATTCTCTAAATTACATTTAATTGAGAAACAAACCTGCAGAAGATATTTGCATAAGACTTGTTATATATTCCATTTTTCGTTTTGTTTCAGTACAATTATTTAAAAATCTTTTGTATAAGGCGTGTTACATCTTGCATTATTGTTTGGCAACACTTTACAATAAAAGGTTTCATTTGTTAACACTAGTTAATGTATTAACTAACATGAACAAACAATGAACACTACATTTATACATTTATAATGTTAGTTTATAAAAATACAGTTGTTCATTGTTTGTTCGTGTTAGTTCACAGTGCATTAACTACTTGTGATTTTTAATAATGCAAAAAATGCTGAAATTAACATTATCTTAG
The DNA here is from genome assembly GCF_022985175.1 of Labeo rohita. Classification (NCBI taxonomy): domain Eukaryota; kingdom Metazoa; phylum Chordata; class Actinopteri; order Cypriniformes; family Cyprinidae; genus Labeo; species Labeo rohita. The sequence goes on along the minus strand of NC_066891.1, from coordinate 17,067,461 downwards.
AATAAATATTAAGTATTGTTCATTCTTTGTTATTGTTAACTAATGAAGTCAACTAATGTTAACTAATGAACCTTATTGTAAAGTGTTACCATTTTTTTTCTTGCTAATGTAACAAATTTAATGCTAAAAAACAAAGCATTTTATATTTAAAAAAACATAAGAATGTTATTTTTTGTATAAATGTATATATATATATATATATATATATATATATAATGATAAATATATGCTTATTTGTTAAATAGATTATATATTTTGTATGCTTCAATCTAACACAGTTTAATAAAATGCATGCTTAAAAATTGGTTTTAAACCAAAAAGCAATAAGTACAATAACAGTACATTCAAAAACAAACATGTTTATATATTATTTAATATATAGTTTTATTATATAATTTCTAAGTATATGTTGTTTTATAGAAATACAGAAATAAATATTCTAAATAAATTATATATATACACACACACACGGTTTTTTTATATATATATATATATAAAAGTAGATAATGTATACATATTATATATATATAATTTATATATATTTATATATAATTTTTTTATACATGTTGTTATATTGAAATACAGAAATAAATAAATAAATATTAAAACTAAATTACTTACACACACGTATACATATATATAACATATATATCAGTATTTTAGATAAGTATTTATTTTAATAGAAATAAAAATTAAATTAAATTAATTAAAAAAAAAATTAAAATAATAAAAAATGTTATATAGAAATACATAAATAAATATGAAATTAAATTATATATACATATATAAGTATTTATTGTACTAGAAATAAAAAACAATGTGTATTTTATATATATATTTTTATTACAAATTTTATATACAAGTATATGTCACTATATAGAGCAATAAGATTACTCTTTATTTTAATATAAATTTAAAAAAAAATAATATGGTATATATATATATAAACAATTATGTCAGTATTTTAGATAAATATTTATTTTGAAATAAGGAAAAAAAGTTTATTTTTGTTTGTTTAAAAATTTTGTTAGTTTAAAAATAGTTTTTAAAAATTAATATAAAAATGTATTTGTTTATTTATTTATTTTGCTTTTAATTCTACTATTCAGTGGAAAACTTTCCATTGACTGTTTGTTCTTCTTTGCAAACCCGTCACAGAAATTCCCCCATATCACTATTCATTTCATGGTTTGTTAACTATTTGGGTGAAGTGTAAAAGCAAAGAAAGTTGCTTGAAGTTTTTTCTAGGAAAGCCTCACCCTGTTTCTGTCCCCCTCCCCCTTCCCGCGGTGATGTCAGCACTCATGTGAGGTACTGTAGCAGTCAGCGCAGGCCGAAATAGTCTCATAATTACAGGTGTGTTTGCTCAGACTCAGATAACGCAGAGGACGCAATGGAATATTGTATCAGCAGTTGCTGTAAAAAGGCTTCACTGGTGCCTCTCGCCCGGACCGAAGAGCAAGGAACGAAGATAATATCACATGCGCTACTTAGCCCTCTCTTGACCTCAACCTGTTTTCATAGGCAAATGCTCATTTCAAGGGCTAACATGCGTGTGTGCGGCCGTTTATTACGTGCCATGACTCGTCACTGCAGATAAAAAAAAAGAAACAGCTGGGTCACAGTTCCCACTTATTGCTTCAGTACGGGATTTCGTGCATCTGATGACAGTGACTAAGCCTGGTGTGACGCGCAGCTAATGCTGCAAGCGCTTCTGCCGCATTTCAAGACCCTGATCTGATTTAGCTGTCACCAGCAGCCCCACGAGCCCTTTTTTTCTCTTTTTCACTTTTTATTTCTCTTTAATTGTGCCTCCAATTTCTCTTCCTCACTCTTCCGCTCTCCCACGCACACGCTAACTCTCTCCCACTCTCTTCTAAGCCTTCTTGCTAAGTGAGCAGAGGCCCTTCTTCTCTGGCAGAGCCCTTAGGAGAGAGGCTGCCTGCCCAAAATAGATGCACTGTGGGGAATACCGACAGATAGGGCTTGCACACTGCTTGTGTAGGTGAACAACAAATCAGGGACCGGACCGACCCCTCCGTCACAAACATATGACACACTCGTGCAAACGCTAATGCTCTTTCACACACATCTGTTCTCACAGTTTCTTATATAGGCTAAACCCTTTGAACCTAGATTCAACGTTTATTTGAGAATAAGTGAGTCACGGCTCTATTTGCGGTGTAGAGGGTGAGCATAGTTCATATAAGTAATAAAGGAAGGTGTACTCTCCCCTCCCTGAGGTGTGGTGGCCTCTCAAACTCTCTTTTTTTTGTAAGAGTTCAGTCTTTCTCTTTAAGACGTTAGTTTTGGAGGCTTGTTTACATTAGCAAGCTAGCGTTACTGTCGTAAAGTGTAGAGAGAGTTCTGCGTCAGTGTATCCTCAGGGTTTGTTTTCATCTTGTGATTAATAAAGGTAAGTGTTGTGGTTCTGTCATAGGTTATTGTTAAATGCTAGCCTGGAAGTTAGTGCCTTTGTGTGTCACACAGTTATGATGAAATGACATCATATGGGAACTGTGATTTTTGGTACTTTCTATCCTCTGTTATGCAGTCGTCATTGTGCCTTTTTACTGTAATTTGCCAGTTTCACAGCAAAAAAATTGTTTTCTTAATCAGTACTTTTGGCTTTATAAATATATTTATAAATATATTATTAACATTAATATTATTTAATATATTATTAAAATGTAAATATAAAATACAAATATAAAAACAAATTTTGGACATTTTTTAAATTATTAAACAGGTGTTTTTGTGGGTTTTAAGCAGGAACCTTCCTAAATTTTGTGGAATGCAAAAAACAAATTAAAATAAATTATAAATGCCAAAGGGGTATCTTGGTTATCTTAAGATATCTAGTTTTTTTTCTGAATAAAAATAATACTTTTATTCTGCAAGGATGCGTTAGATTAATTAAATGTAAGAGTAAAGACATTTATAATGTTACAAAATATTTTTATTTCAAATAAATCAAGGAGTCCTAAAAAAAATCGTGTGACACTGAAGACTTGGAGTAATTGCTGCAAAATACAGCTTTGCCATTACAGAAATATATTTAATATTATATTAAAATAGAAAATAGAATTATATTAAAATAGTTATTTTAAATTATGATAATAATAAAAACAAAACACTAAAATTGTACTGATCCTACTGACCCCAAACTGCTGAACAGTAGAGTATATATATATATATATATATATATATATATATATTATGTTGTATTGTTTTCTTTATTCTATTTCATAATTCATTATAATTTATAATTTTTATGTAGTTGTATAAATTAAATTATTATAATTTATAATTTATTTAGGTATTTGTTTATTTATAATTATGGAAAACAAATATATATTGTATATTGTTATACTTTTTACTGATCAAACTATAGTGTTTATATATGATATTGTTGAAAATTTAGCTTTGATCACAGGAATAAATTACATTTTTAAATATATTCAAATAGAAAACAGTTATTTTAAATAGTAAAAATATTTCACAATATTATTGCTTTTGCTGTATTTTGGTGAGCAAAAGAGACTTCTTTAAAAAAAAACATTAAAAATCTTACTGTTCAAAAACTTTTGACTGGTAGTGTATTGTAAATTATTATATATTTACCTAAAAAAAATACTGATTGAATAAATAATTTTCTGAAATGTGAATGCTGTCATTCCCTGTGTTGCGTCACCAAGTTCTGTTTTCACAAGCAGCTGTGGTGAGGTGTAATAAACTGGAAGTATGAGATGTTTTCTGTGTTTTCAGGAGACCTCTCACCTACTGTCATCTCTTGGAAAGTGAAAGCAGAACAAAGGCTTATTCTTTAAGGGGAAATATACCTCTGTCCCTGGCTGTCATACAAATACTGTGGACATTCCATGAGCAGAGTATTAAAGTGTCCAGAGCTCACCCGCCGGAGATGGGAGAGTCATATACGAGGAGCCTTTACAGTCACCGACAAGATGCTGAAGTGATGGAAGGGAAGAGAGCGCGTGAGGGATGATGGCCGCTGCTGTGAGTGGTTCTTTGGCAGTGTCTTAGCTGGTTGTTGTGTGGAGTGAGAACGAAGCAATCAGCAAGTATACTGCCGCAGAAACTCGTCACCTTGGAAGGCCCATCCATCCGACCCCGCTCATGCACTCAGCTGCCTACCCGCGCTCAGAGGCTGGAGAGAGACAAAACAGAGAAACCTCAGTCTGTACTCATTATCAAGTTTCTCTACCGATTCATTCTTCTTCTAATTGTGAGTCACTGCTACTTTGAACACTTACAGCGACTGAAAGATTGATTTATGCTTGTAGTATGTTTGCTCCTTTTTTCCATTACATTGTTGTCATAGTTTAGATCAGTCTGTTCCTTTTTTCTGTCTTTTCCATGAGATCAGTAGTGATTCAGTCAAGTGTTATTGTGAATATCAGCTGACCAGATTTCACAGTTTCAGTACTGAAATGACATGGTGTGGCCTGTTTATACTAGGCCTATACTTAGCTTACAGTCTGATGACATATTCATGATTTGTTTATTATGTGTTAGTTTGCTAATGGACCGAAACATTAATCATATCATAAACCAAAAACATTTCACTTAAATCCACCTCTTTCCTGAGTAACCGCTGAGTCCCGCCATGATCTTGTGTTCTGGTCTCTGTAGAAATCTGTTAAAACGGTAAAAAAAAAAAAAAAAATGACTGAATTAATTAAACTTAAACTTTTTCAGTATAACTAAATGTGTGCAGGATTAAGCGTTGCTGTAGATTGTTTTCACAACGCGTCATCAAGCGTCCATATTTGTAGCACCTAATGTAAACAATGCCACTGAACAGAACAAAACTCGGATATTTTGCTGATTATTGCTGCTGAAAATGGTCGATTATTGTAATGTTTTGGGCTGTACTAATCGGTCAAACCAAGAAACACATTTGAAGTACTACAGACTACCAAAAGTTAGAACAAATCAAGAAGAGTGCAAAAAACTGAGGAACAAAAGGCGTTTGTGGTTGACCAAACTTAACCAGGGTTTCCGGGGCATCAATCTCGTGTTTTTTCTTACCATTTCCGGTCGGATGGTCAGGTGAAATATTAGGCTAATAACTGTTAATTCTGCTTGCACTTATCTTTTCCACCTATTAACTTCAGTTTGTCAAATATTGAGCCCTTTCCTGCCTATTAAGTCCTTAGCAGCTTCCACACATTTTTTTCATGGTTTAGACAGCATTAATTAACAGAACAAGGTATTCAGTAGGATAGTATATTATCCATGCAATTAGTGCTGTTGTTTACATCCGAGTATCACCAATATGGCCGCACATCCGGTAACGGACCAAATAGTGCAAACCCTCTATTGTTGGCTCCCACAGTAACAGCAATAAACTTAAGGAATTCCTGTACAATACGTTACTTGTTTTGCATACGTCACCAGCAAATCTGTCCGTGTTTGGCGCTTGCTACTTGCATAAACAATGACAAAAGAAACCAATCATGGCGTAACGTGTTTAAGTTAAAATACTGTGTGTGAAATAATAAAATAATATATGCTCTTATCATTTTGTGGATAAAATCCCGTGGACTTCACCCCGTTCGGGAGCTGTATAAACATGCCCTCATCTGTTTTCAATGCTGCTAACCTCCTGTCACTTCATGTCATCCAGGGTTGCCAGGTTTTCACAAAAAACCCGCCCAATTGCTACGCAAAAGTAGCCCAATCGTTTCGAATGGGGTTTCCCGGTAAAAATCGCGTCGGGGGGGTAAAATACATGTTTTTTGGCAGGGTTCCCCTGGTAAAAGTAGCATTTCATGGGCTAAATATCACATTATTTGGGTCGCTTCAGCCCGCGGACATGAAAAACAACCCATGGCAACAATATTAAAATAGCCCAATTCCGTAGTAAAATCGCAGCCTTGGCAACACGGCATCTTCCCACTCATTAAACTATAACAGGTGAGTTACTGCAAAAAGACGATCATTGTGACAATGTAAAGTGGTGAAACTATGGCGACGTGCTTTTTAAAACCATTTTTATATGCTGAATGTTATATTATAGACTTGGAAAATGATATTATTGACTAGAAACACCAGAGACCGAATGTAAAGCATCGTTTCAGTCGTCGGGCGAGACTGCTGCGTTCAGGAAAATGGTGGATAACATTTTTTAGTATTTGTATAACATTTTTTTTATTTGTATGAAATAATATTTATTTGAAAATAGACTGTAATAAAATAAATACTGTGATAATTCTATATAAATGCATTTTTTCCCAATAACAATAAAAAAGCGTTTCTGTAATGTTGTCGTTATTGTCTCATTGTGTTATTTCTTTATTTCTGGTGAATGTTCATTCTTTGAAGTGGTTTTAAGTTAAGTTTCATTTTAAGAGAATTTTATTAGTGTTTGGGTTTCGGTTGTTGCTCATCAGAAGGGCAGTTTATTGTGATGAATAAAGCGCCTGTAACTCACTTGAGGTTTTGATATAATCACATCAGTGTTCCAATAAGTTTGAACATGTTTAGAAAACAGGAAATCAACTTAGTAAGGTCTTCACAATGTATTAAAGCATTTTGTTTTAAATCATACCCTAAAAGTGTCATTATAATGCAGCGCAATGGAGTGTAGCCTTCACAAACATATTAATGCTGAACACCATCTATATTAAAGAGCAATTATAGCAAATGAACTGTATGAATAACTTCAGATATCTGTCCTGTAGGCCACTTTAGTCACTTAGATTGGATTTTAAGAGAGGATGTCAATTACACAAAACAGTGTGCATAATAAATGCCCAGGGCAAACTCCCAACAAACGTGTCATGTTGTTTCAGTTGTATGATTAACCCAGACATAGACAGAAGGTATTTTGCATTTTATTCTAGTTTATCTCGTGAGTGTGAATTGTATTATGTCAGTGGCTCTAGAGTTTAACTTACATGTATTATCTGTGATAACAGATTCAAATTAAACATGAGTATATCAGCATATAAAATAGGTGTACTTTGTCCTTCTCAGATATATTTTTACATCAAATTACACAACATATAATCCAATAAAATATATTATTCAACACATTTAAAATATAATGATTCCCTCTGCTGAAGGCCTCATCATTAATGCTCACACTGAACAACCTTTAGGCTGCATCTTCACACCTTACTGGCAGAATTTAGAAATTCACTTAATTAATTATGGATGCATGGCAAGAGAATACACAGTGCTGATGTCATATTTATGTTGGTGATGCCTGTCAAGCCTAAGGGTATTTTTGAGAGCAAAAAAAAGACACCGCTGCACTTTTTGGAACTGTAACATTAACATCGAGTAATGAGAATAAGAGACACTGAAACTCCTCTAAATAACACTGAATGCACAACTCACAGATGACGGGAAGAAAACTAAAGGTTGCCTATAATGGAGGATCAAGCAAAGCATTGATTTTTCTTTTCTCTTCTCTGCTTTCTTCTTCCATGCCTGAAATAAAACGATGCTGCACCACATTGCATCAGGACAGAATGCTGCAGTTCTCCAGGAAACAGTATTCTTAGAAAACCCTACTGGTGACAGTGTGATAAAAGGAGATGCATTTACCTAAAATTAATCCTGGCCTAAATAATAGACTGATAGACACAGAAATCTCACTGGAAGCTGAAATATAGGCTACTTTTCTCTTTTTTTCTTTTCTTCTCTTTTCTGGACAAAAAACACCATCTCATTTAAAAAACTTAAAGTAAGACAAGTCAAAAAATGAATGATATAAAGAGGTTAAAAGAAAAAAAAAAACAATACCTTGAAGTTTGATGGAAGTTCACATTGCGCCATCTAATGGTGTATTATAGTGATTGCATGTATTTAATTGTCAATAATTGCAGGAATATTTGCAATGCCGCATTGCTTGCGCACATAACTCTCTCACAGTTCTGTTTGGAATGTTGGAATGCATTTGCATATAATAATATTTCCGGGTGAATGACATTTTGTTAACGTTCTGAAGAAAAAGAATGTTTGGAATCTTCGTTTACAGTCAGTGCTTTGTACTAGTGTTTGGTTCGTGAACGGTTCCGGTGTTGCAGAATCAGTCTTTAAAGTGAATCAAATGTTCCCATACGAAAGTAATAGGTTTAACCATGGCATTTGTAGTAAAACTATTGTTAAACAAAGAGTAATCATTGGTTCATGGTTCGTGATTTAAAAAATTTGATCTGTCGTTTGTAAGGAAAAAAGTTGAATGTTCTCTCTGAAGTCTCTTTTAATAAAGCACAGTAAAACTGTGTGGAGTAATTCAGTGTTTTTAACGAATCGCTTAAGCAAACGGTTATATGTCACCATCTACCTGCGTGACGTTGAAACGTTCTGTTCGAATCTTTTTAGTGTTTTGTTTCAAAGGATTCGAATCACTTGGTGAATCAGTCCACAACACCAGCGACTTAAAATGTTAAACGCAAAAACAAAGTTTGCGAGTTCGTTAGTTTCGATTTCAAGTCTGGAGTACGTTTAGTCTGCTTTATAAAGTCAATCAGGTGTAGTAACAAAAATGGACATAAAATTCAACATGTTTTGATTGTTGTTATTGGCCTTAGCAGTTGTGAAGAAGCTGTTGGACTGGATTTGTAAAGCCTCTTACGCCGCTGGATCTTAAAGACCGTCTTGTTTACACTACAGGGTAATGCTTCGTCAAGGGAAAAGTGTACTGGAAATCTCTTCGGGTTACAAGTGGATTCAATACTTTAAGTAAGACTTTACCAAACACTGAACACGCAAAAAACAAGGCGCTGGTATTTTTTAAAGTCTTACAAGGGAAAACTATGGCCGAGACGAACCGGACCGAGGTGTATGTTTACGAACAGGTTGTTATTCTGACATCATGTGTACTTTCGTTTTTTGGCTCACTTTTAATTATATGCACATTTGCAAGATGGCTCGATCTGAGAACTACACCGAGAAAACTCCTCGTTTATCTGTCTGTCACGGACCTTCTGTCTGCACTGTCTTACTTTTACGGAGTTTTGGTTGTTTTTGAGACTGATTCTGCAGATTGTATTGCGCAAGGAGCAATTTCCACATTCGCCAACACTAGCTCATTCTTCTGGACCGTGGCTATTGCTGTATACCTATACGTTTTTATTGTGAAGTCCAGCCAGAGACAGGCCGACAACTTGGTGCTGTATTTTCATCTTATCAGGTAAACAAAGCATTCCTTCACTGACAGGAAATTCTTAAAGGAACAGTTCGCCTCAAAAATTCTCACTCAGTTCTTTCAAAATGTACTCACCATTGTGGTGTACCAAACCTGTCTGGCTTTTCTTCTGTGGAAAACAAAAACAGATGTTTAAAAAAAAATGACTGAGTCACAGTTCACTTTAATAATACATTTAAAACGTTCAGTGATTGTTTATGGGTTCAATTTAACGATTTTCTTAACATTATCTTTCAACTTAATGTTAATTATTTCTTAATGAGTAGTATTTGTAAAATTAGTTTAGGTGTAGATCAAGAAGTTTGTCTTTTACATAAAAATAAAATCTATAAATTTACACATTACGGTTGTTTTACGGTTCTGGTATGGAATATTTTAGTGAAAAATGTGCATGTCATGCTTATATGTGACCCTGGACCACAAAACCAGTCTTAAAGGTAAATTTGTTTTGAAATATTTAATCATCTATAAGCTGGATAAATAAGCTTTCCATTGTATGATTTGTTAGAATAGGATGATATTTGCCTGAAATACAAGTATTTGAAAATCTGGAATCTGAGAGTGCAAAAAAATCTAAATATTGATATTGATTTAATGTTGTCAAAATGAAGTTCTTAGCAATGCATATTACTAATCAGAAATTAAATTTTGATATATTGACGATAGGAAATTTACCAAATATCTTAATGGAACATCTTTACTTAATATCCTAACGATTTTTGGCATAAAAGAAAAATCAATCATTTTGACCCATACAATGTATTTTTGGCTATTGCTACAAATATACCCATACTTAAGACTGGTTTTGTGGTCCAGGGTCACATATTTTAATTTAATTTACAGGTAGAAAGGAGATTATTTCCTATATAACACTGCAATTTAGAAAAGGAGATGAGATCATTTATATTCCTTTTATAATATTTTACCTTAGAATCATATACTTTCAACTGCACAAACAAAAAAAGGATTTTAGTCAGTGTTCATTAATTTACAGAGACTTTAATAGGGATTTTGTGTATTAAGGGAGAAGTTTTGTTTTGAACATAAGTTTGTATGCGTAGCCTAAGGATGTCTGTCTGCAGTCTGATCTTGTGATTTGTGGTTTGTGTCAGCTGGGGAGTTCCTTTTGCCATCACTGTGGCAGCCCTGTCCCTGCACAAGATCGGCTATGATGCCTCTGAAGTGTCTGTTGGCTGGTGCTGGGTGGACATCCAGGCTAAAGACCATGTGCTGTGGATGCTGCTCACGGCTAAGATCTGGGAGTTCATTGCCTATGTCACACTGCCAGTCCTGTACATCCTTATAAAGTTACACATTCACAGAGCAGTAAGTCCACCGCGGCTCATCACAGACAGTTTAATGTTACTGTTTAGCAGAGGTTTGCACGACATTTTCAAAAACTCATAATATTTCTAGAATGAGGTCCAGAGCTAATGTATCAGAGAAATATCATGTTATCATAAGATAGTGATTTCTAGGCCTGAAAATGTCATGGATATTAAATGAGAAGTTCACTTCCAGAAGAAAATTTCCTGATAATTAACTAACCCGCATGTCATCCAAGATGTTCATGTCTTTCTTTCATCAGTCGAAAAGAAATGAAGTTTTTTGAGGAAAACATTCCAAGATTTTTCTCCATATAGTGGACTTTTATGGTGGCCAGGTCCAAATTGCAGTTTCAATGCAGCTTCAAAAGGCTCTACACAATGGCAGCCGAGGAATAAGGGTCTTATTTAGTAAAACGGTTGTTCATTTTCTAAGAAAAATACAGTTTATATACTTTTTAACCACAAATGCTCATCTTGCACCAGCTGGACCTCATGCATTATTTAATAACGCACATGTGATGTAGGTGGAGGTACCAACCAGAAAGTCAAACTCCTTTTACAAAAAAAAAAGGTAGAACACTGTTTGTCGGACAATTTTGAAGTTGGAGGAGAAAATGAGATTAAGTTTTTTGCCCTATACCCTACCTTTTTTGTACACAGTCAAAGAACAAACCTGCATGTGACTTTTCCAAGGTGATTGCGCAATGTGTAAAAATGTGCTTTGCAAAGCTAGTGCAAGATGAGCATTTGTGGTTAAAAAGTATATAAATGTAACATTTTTTTTAGAAAATGAGCAATTGTGTTGCTGGATAAGACCTTTATTTCTTGGCTGGGATCGTGTAGAGCCCGTTGAAGCTGCATTGAAACTGCAATTTGGATCTTCAGCCCAGTGGCTCCCATTGAGGTCCATTATATGGAGAAAATCCGGAATGTTTTCCTCAAAAACCTTCATTTCTTTTTGACTGAAGAAAGAAAGACTAGAACATTTTGGATGACATAAGGCTGAGTAAATTATTAGGAAATTTTCATTCTGAAAGTGAACTTCTCCTTTAAAAACTGGCCCACATTCTTGTAATAGTAACACAACTGCATTCTGCAAACCATGTGCTGTAGTAATAGGAGTGTATGGTTATGTTGTTTCCTTGTAAAAGTTTTGGCTTGAGGTTTGCCAGCCAGTTTCAATACTCTTAAATTAATAGATCAGCAAAAAAAACAAAACAAAAAACAAAAACGTGTCATCATGTACACTACCGTTAAAAGTTTGACAGCTGTAAGATTTTGAAAAAAAGTCTCTATTGCCCACCAAAGCTGAATTTGTGAATTGAATATTGAATATTGTGAATTATTATTATTATCATTATTATTAATCATTTAAAATAATTGGTTTCTATTTAAATATATTTTAAAATGTAATTTATTCCTATGATGGCGAAGCTGAATTTTAGCATTCTTCAGTGTCACATGATCCTTTAGAAATCATTCTAATATGTTGATTTGGTGTTCAATAAATAGTTTGTAGTTCTTCGCATAATAGAAAGCTCAAAAGAACAGTACTTACAAAAACAGCTTTGGTAACAATTGTCACTCTTGATCAGTTTAGTGATCATTTTTTAGTTCTGCATTAATTCTTGCTAAATACAAGTATTAAAGGAGTAGTTCACTTATAGAACAAAAAATTACAGATAATGTACTCATCAGTTGTAATGAAATTATGTTTTTTGAGGAAAACATTTCAGGAATTATCTCCATTATAGTGGACCTCAATGGTGCCCGTGAGTTTAAACGTCCAACATGCAGCTTCAAAGAGCTCTAACTGATCCCAGCCGGGGAATAAGGGTTTTATCTAGCGAAACGATCGGTCATTTTCTAAAAAATAAAAATAAAAAGGTATATACTTTTTAACCTCAAATGCTCGTCTTGTCTTGCAATGCACATGCATACTTTGTGTAATCCGGGTCAATACAGTTAGGGTAGGTCGAAAAACTCCCATCTCATTTTCTCCTCCAACTTCTTTTCCAAATCACCCTACATCGCTGTTTTTTTCTTTATAAAGGGCGTTTGACCTCCTTTGCATTTTTACTTTGTAAACACCAATTTGGTAACTCTGCAGCGATGTAGGATGATTTTAAAGTTGGAGGAGAAAATGAGATGGGAGTTTTTCGACCTACCCTAATTGTATTGAGTATGGCAGAGCTAAACAAGATGAGCATTTAAGGTTAAAAAGTATATAAATTGTATTTTTTTTTTTTTTTTAGAAAATAACCCATCGTTTTGCCAGGTAAGACCCTTCTTCCTCAGCTGGGATCATTTAGAGCTCTTTGAGGCTGCATTTAAACTGCATTTTGAATGTTCAAACTTGCAGGCCCCATTGAAGTCCACTAAACAGAGATAATTCCTAAAATGTTTTCCTCAAAAAACATAATTCCTTTACGACTGAAGAAAGAAAGACATGAACATTTGGATGCCAATGGGGCAAGTACATCATCTGTAAATTTTTGTTCTGGAAGTGAACTACTTTAATTGTATTCATTTTAAAATCTTACAGGCATCCTCTTGTTGCAAACCCGTATGACTTTTCATCCTGCAAATCTAAATTTTATTTTTAGGTCTGTTTTTTGGAAGACTTATGAATGCTAATCCTTTTTTATGCCCTTTTTCTCTGACGTATTTAAGCATGCAGCCCTGTCTGAGTACCGTCCCATCCTGACCAGCAGCCCTGTGTCTAACTCATCATCTTCCATGGCAGACAGGAAGCTTACCCTTATCCCCATCATCTTTATCATGCTCCGCATGTGGAGCACCATCCGCTTCCTGCTCCTGGTGACCGACTCGCCTGCAGGACACAACCCAGTGTTGGTCACCTTGCATGTGAGTCACCCGGTTCCACTTAGTTAGCCTGAATTATACTTAAACTTAATTTAATTTAAGTCCCATTCATGCAGTTTATTTGTATACTTCATCAAAGTCATTTATCTGTACGTGTCTTTATTGCATTCGGCAGCCCAATGATTCTGATTTTCATTCTTTTAAAAGGGAATTGGAAACACCTTTCAAGGAGCTGCGAACTGCATCATGTTTGTGCTGTTGACTCCCTCGATTCGTTCACGACTGGTGGCTCTGCTCTGCTGCAGAGGTCAGGACGGACGCTGGCGCTCAGAATCAGCATCCCAGAACAGGACAGGTGCATACACGCCTTCACACAGGGATGAAAACACCAGTGAGGGGTAAAAGCTGCTATGATCCTGCATCTACTGTGGCACATTTAACTCTATTTGAATGCACAAGGCTGGAGTGACTTTACGGCGTTGTTGGAGTTGTATCAGAGCCTTACACTCAGCCTTCTTGTTTGACCAAGCGCCTTCACGGATTACAGGGGACTGCGGTCACATGCACCAAACCCGCAGAGCATTGAACACAAACGCACTTTCTGTTACCGGTTTAGCTCAGCACTTTAGGCGAGAGGCTTTCTGTCTTCCGAATCTGTTTTCATTCTGCTGCCGCAGATATCTCATGTTCATTTAAATAGAAATGAGATCTGTAGCTCAGGGGAAGCGAGGGATACAGCAGTTTATTATCTAGTGACCAAAACGGCAAATGTACTGTGAAGTGTTTTTACAAGGGATTTGTTTTCCCTCTTTCTCTCAGCAAAGCACATGCATTCTTAATGCAGTGTTATTACATTTGATGTGTATTTTTAAAGCATGATTTATGTTTATGTGATGTATTTATATGTACAAACGTATCATTTCTTTTCACTTTTTTCACTTTTCTTTGTATTGAGTCACATTTATTTTTTCACACAATGCCTTAACACCTTTGAAACAATAGGGAAGAAGTGCCTTTTAATCTTTGTATATGTAGTTATGAATATGTATCATAGTTATATTTTATCAGCATATCAGTTGATTTCAATAAAGCGATTCATTACCAGATTTAGTGTTATTTTAGTATTTTTATATACTGTTATTGTTTTAATAAATATTTTGAATTAGCTTTTGTTTTTATGTTTTCAGTCTCCAATTTTTTGTCATTTTGTTTTGTTTTGTCTTTTTATTGTTATTTCCATTTAGGTTTATTTTAGTTTTAGTTTTAATTTTTTTTCCAGCTGGTTAATTTAGTGCTTCAAGTTATTCAGTTATTTTTATTTTTATATAGTTTAGGTTTTCTGATATTTATTTATAAACATTATTAAATCTAAAATTGAATTTGTAACACTTTATCGTATTAGTTAATGTATTAACTAACACGAACAATGAACAATACATTTATTACACTATTAATCTTTGTAAATGTTAGTTAATACAAATACAGTCATTCATTGTTCATTTTGAGATGTGGGCATTGCGTTCAAACTATGGAGAAGATGAACATGGAAAATCCAGTCATGACATTTTAATGAAACATTACAAGGTCAAAAAAAAGTTAAATAATAATAATAAATAAATAAATAAATTTGTTTATTTAATTGAATTTATTTAGTTGAATTTATACAAAAAATTATAAAAATTACCTTATTCAGAAAATGTACATACGCTTGATTCTTAATACTGTGTTGTTACCTGAATGATCCACAGCTTTTTTGTTGTTGTTGTTTTTGTTTAGTGATAGTCATTAATGAGTCCCTTATTTGCCCTGAACAGTTAAACTGCCCGTTGTTCTTCAGAAAAATCCTTCAGGTCCCACAAATTCTTTGTTTTTTCAGCATTTTTGTGTATTTGAACCCTTTCCAACAATGACTGTATGATGTTAAGATCCATCTATTCACATTGAGGACAACTGAGGGACTCATATGCAACTATTACAAAAGGTTTAAACGCTCACTGATGCTTCAGAAGGAAAAATGATGCATTAAGAGCCGGGGGTGTAAACTTTTGAAAAGAATGAAGATGTGTACATTTTTCTTATTTTGCCTAAATATCATATTGTTTTCATTTAGTACTATCCTTCAGAAGTTACAGAAGATACTTACGTGATTCCCAGAAGACAAAATCAGTTAAATTTACCCTGATTTTCAAATTCAAAAAGTTTTCACCCCCGGCTCTTAATGCATTGTGTTTCTAAAGAACAGCGGGCAGTTTAACTATTCAGGACAAACAAGTAACTTATGAACAACTCTCGCTAAAAAAAAAACACAGCTGTGGATCATTCAGGTAACAACATTTAAAAATTAACAAGAAAAATGAAAAATCAAGTCTATGTAAACTTTACAACAGGGTCATTTTTATAAATTCAACTATTATTTTCTCTTGTGGACTATATGTAAACATCTTTTATGTGAAATACCTCATTCAGGTCAGTACTACATGAAAAATAACATGCATTTTGTATGAAAATACATTTTATACACATACAGTATATGTATATTAAAAACATACAAAGATGAATCATTTACATTAAGATCATTAACATATATGAAAAGCAGATTGAATTTTTATTATTAAGATAATATTAGTAATGGATTTGTGTTATTAGTTCCACATCTGCAAACAATCTGAGGTGTCTGTCATCACTGAACACTCTTTCTTGGCCATAATATGTGTAAGGTTATAAAGAGAAATTTATTAAATGATTGCGCTGACACATTCCCCCAATCCTTGACATTCAGTTGAGTGTCGCTTGATGTTGGCTAATATGCATTTAGAGTAGAGTTGAGCTGTATGTGAGCTTCTCTAAATATTTGATAATACATGCTGTATAAGAGCCTCAGTCTCTGCCAGTTTTACCACAGTCAGGATACAGAGCCACTTCTCCATTATCTCAGCATGATACCAGATCTGCTTTCAGTTAACAAGAAGAGGAACTATTCTGAGGATAGCTGGGAAAAGGGCACAAGCTGAATACAATGGCAAATGTTGTGCTGATTGGGTATGTGAGCTGAGGGAAGAGGATGTTGGATATATACCTACTTTCACGGTTTTGCTAACCCTGAGGCAGTGTCAGCTGACAAGCCAGTCCTATGAGCGGCTCATAACGACATTTTATTGACAGAGTGGAAAGTGGAAACATTGCTCAAAAGTCATTTTGAAGCATGTATCATTAATTCTGGGCATGAACACTGTTTTCCTGGCAAGTTGGGACAGAAAAATCACTTGATTATGGTTATTTATTTCAGGGGCTTGTCACTTAAGCACATTATTAAAAGAGAACTCCACTTCCAGAACAACAATTTACAAATAATTTACTCACCCCCTTGTCGTCCAAGATGTTCATGTCTTTCTTTCTTCAGTCGCAAAGAAATTATGGAAATTAAAGGAAAACATTTCAGAAATTTCTCTATATAATGGACTTTTTTTGGAATTTTTAAATGGAATTTTTAACTTCCAAAATGCAGTTTAAATGCGGCTTCAAGCGATCCCCATCTCATGTTTTCCATCAACAAAAAGTATTTAAATTGTATTTTTTTTAATGACAATAACCAATCGTTTCGTTAGATAAGACCCTTCTTCCTCAGCTGGGATCGTTTTAAGCCGCATTTAAACTGCATTTTTGAAGTTCAAAATCGGGGCACCATATCAGTCCATTGTATGGAGAAAAATGCAGAAATGTTTTTAGAAAACAGATATATCACAGTGATAAACAGAATATTGAATTCACATTTCCTCAGGATCTAAGTGCTTTATGTATTTTCATTTTATATATACGTCTATATATATAAGCATTTCATTGATAAATTAGTAAAAATTTGATAATAGTAAATGTAGTTGCTTACCTTATGAGAATTTTGTTTTCCAAATTTTAAGAGTTTGTACTTGCACTAAATTCATATTAGTTTATTTATTAATCCTGATTTGTACACTAAATTTGTTAATTTGACATACAAAACACCTGATTTATTTTAAACAATGATCATTTTAACTTAATTATTTTTTTCTGACCTGAGAATTTCTGTCTGTTTTTGGAAAGTCATACAATATGCACTTTTTCTTGAACCTCCTTTCACTTCAGTGTCCATCGCTTGGGTACGTTACAGCCCCGTGTTGGTGTCTGCAATGACTGCATATCACTGCAGAGGACAGCCACCTAAATGAGAGCTTTTTTAAACCCGCACAGACCTGACTGTGAGGACACGTACTTCACCACAATCCCCAGTGGGGTGTTCAGCCCTCGACCTGCTGAAATAAACAGCTGAGGATCTCTGTTTAAGTTGATGAGGTCCAATCAATTTGATTAATGAGTTGCTGAAGGAGGAATAGGAATGAGAGAATCTGCAGTGCTGCACTGCAGGAGGGAGCAGATACTGGTCAGACAGAGACCCCTGCTGTCCGTGTCACACTGATCAAAGCGTTTGGAATGCTGCTTTTTCTCAAAATGGCTTTTATCTAATAAAATACATTTTTGTGGAATAAAATATTTTATTTTTGGAGAATTAAAATAAGCTTTTCATTATTTGTTTTATGTTTTTTTAGTCTCAGGAGTTCCAGTCACGATTTAAAGTAGTCATGTTAATGAAAGCTGCAACTCCCTGGTGAAAAAACCAGCATATGCTGGTTAGGTAGGTTTTGATGCTGGTTTAAGCTGGTCCTTTGCTGGTTTATGCTGGTCCTTAGCTGGTCAAGGACCAGCATGAACCAGCATAAACCAGCAAAGGACCAGCTTAAACCAGCATCAAAACCTACCTAACCAGCATTCCAGCATCAAAACATACCTACCAGCATATGCTGTTTTTTTTACCAGGGCTGTTATATCGTGATCTGGAATTACATTTTAGCTATACAACTGTTGTCCGTAGTCAATTATTAATTTCATATTTGCTTCTAATGTACGAGTAATGTTTTTATAGCTGCTGTTTTCAGGCTGGCAGTCCATGAGGAAATACCCAGGATCATGTCCCTTGACCATGTGTATGGATCATTGTCCTTAATGCCAAACAGTTTTGGGGAGAAGCTACACAAGACTCTACCAAACGTCATTCGAAGTAGGTTCACAGTAGCTACGACACGTTTTTAAAAATAGTTTAGCGTTTCCAATAACTATTTTTTATTTATTATTTATTTATACCCAAGTAGAAGCTATTTTAAGTTATTGAAAATGAAACGTATGGTGTGTTTTTCAAAAGACGTGATTTTCTAGATGTAAACAATCGCTGAACACTTGTCAAAGAGTATCCCTATAGGAGTAGGAGTAATAGGACAAAATAAGAGACGTTTGTTGTTAAGAAACAACTGGACAGCATATTTAAATGTAGGTTTTTTTTTTAAATAAATAAATAAATTAAATAAATAGTAGGTATTTTAAATAAGTAATTTGTAGCTTGGAAAGTAGCTTCCCAACAAAGTTTCCCACAGATCCTGTGCTTTTTGGAGATCCATACATATCTGACAAAGATGCATTTGTCAAAACACCACAAAATAAAATATGTTGTATGTTTCGTTTCATTTAAATTGTGCATTCATGTAAAATGATATAAATACATTCAGTTGTGCGGCATGCTGTGTATACGCAGTCAGTGCTGTGACATACATAGCTTAGCATCTGATGACATAGAGTGGAGAACAGCAGTCTGGGTCAGAGGTCACCAAATAATAGGCTGCAGTCCATATTCAGATCTCAGATTGGTTCAGTTTTCACACGGTATGCAGGGCAAAACTATCCTTATAGTCTTTATTTAGAGACTGTAAGGATAGTTTTTAGGATTTTTTTCTATATTGCTACCAATCAAGAAATGTGCAACTAATAATTCTAAATTGCACATTGTTTATTTAACTCCATAGCCATAAATGATATTGTCTCTGTGAAATAGTGAAGAAAATGTAGAGATCTGACTTCTTAGGACCTTGGTTATGCTGGGGAAAATACCACATTTATTTAGCACATAGAATTCTGCATATTTTTATTTGTATTTTTGTGTTTCTTTCAACTTATTTTATTAACTCAGCAGTAGTGAGGATGAGAATTTGGTATATACATTTTCCTTTTCAGAGTGTTCCTGAAATCCTTTTATTCCTGACTACAATGTTTTTCCTTTCATCGCATGACGTTGAGTAATTGTTCAATTACTAACTCTAGAATTTGTTCTGATAAGTCAAGAGATTTATTATTTTCATAACTCAGGTGTAAACCAGTGATCTTAATTATGAATAGGGTATTAATTAAAATATGCAGGTTGCAGGTTGTGTATGAATTCCTAAATCAAGCATGGAGGTCTGACAGAGGACAAACAGCATTTTTTTTTTTTTTTTTTTTTTTTTTTTTAGAGATCTAAAAACACCTTATTCATTTTGGATTAATCTTCAGTTATTTTATCTCTAATAATCTGGCATAATTCATTTAAATAAATTAATCATGGTTTACAGGGGTTCTTTTTGGGATCCTATGAGTTATGTACATGCTATGTACACTTGCATAAACACTTTTCACCTATAAGGGGCGCAAATGTTCTCCAAACATATTATGCTATTTTTGTCTTTGTCAGGCAGACTAAATGCATTCTTTGCCAGTTTTTCTTCCGGTCAGCATTACTTTTTAATTATTGAATGAACCAATGAAACACATAAGGAGCAGAGATTTTGAGATGAAGTGAATTAGTCTGTACATTATCCTCTGCTTAAAGTTTGCAGCAGGATATTCTCAAACCATTTGTAGGGTAGGTTTATCACAACCATCATAGCGTGCATGCACATATATACTGAGATATAGATCTCACACAGGGCACACATTAAACACAGGGGTTAGTCAATATGAAATCTAAAACAGACAGGAAGTGGCACAGAAATCAGATATTGACTGTAGCTAGCATTTCATATTTCTAAGTAGCTTTTCAGCATAATACAGGAAGGAGTAAGGACTTGTTTTAAACACACACACACACACACACACACACAAAATAATAATTAAAAATCTTATCAATGTAAAATTGTGTGTGTGTGTGTGTGTGTGTGTGTATGGTTCAGGTGTACCCTCCTTTATGGGGACAAAATGTCCCTGCAAAGATGGCAATATCCAAAATCCTTGTCCTTGTGGGGACATTTTTTGGTCCCCATGAGGAAACAAGCTTATAAATCACACAGAATAAAGTGAAATTCTAAAAGTGCAGGAAGTTTCATGTGAGGGCTAGGTTTAGGTTAGTAGGTTAGGGTAAGGGGATAGAAAATAGTTTGTACAGTATAAAAATCATTTTACCAATTTTCAGCTTTGCCCAACACCTGGTCGTCTATTGGTTAGATGGACACCTGGAGAGGCCTACAAGCCACTCTCTGTGAACTTTGGTGGAGGATTTGTGATGATCTGGTGGTGATTCTTTGTGAAGGGCATGAATCAAGCCATGTAAAAGGTTGTCTTAGAAGAAAACTTGCTTCCTTCTGCACTAACAATGTTCCCAAATCTGAAGATTGGTTATTCCAGCTGGACAATCCTCCATGCCTCAAAGCCAGGTCAATCAAGATGTGGATGAAGGACCACCAGATCAAGACCCTGTCATGGCCAGACCGATCTCCAGACCCCTTTGAAAACCCCTGGATCAAAAGGAAGATGGATGGCCAAACCATCAAATAAAGCAGAGCTGATGAATTTGTGCACCAAGTAACATAAAGTCACCCAACAGGAATGTGAAAAGCTGGTGAAGAGAGCACGCCAAGACACATGAAATCTGTTATTGAAATTCAGGGTTATTCCAACAAATATTGATTTCTGAACTCGTCCTAAGTTTAAACATTAGTATTATATTTTTAGAAAATAAATATGAACTTGTTTAATTCTGAGAAAACACTGCTTTTTTTAACAATTTCTGCAAATAAATGACAGTGTGTTTATTTCTAAATGCCAATATGTTTGTCTGGAATTGGGAGAAATTTTGTCAGTATTTTATAGAATAAAACAAAAATGTTAATTTTACTCAAACACATAGCTACAAAAAATAAAACCAGAGGAACAAATAATTTTGCAATGGTCACTTTTTTCAGAGCTGTATATACCAGTCAAATGTTTCTGAACAGTAAGATTTTTACAGCAAGAATAGTAAAATTTTGAAATATTTTTACTATTTAAAATAACTCTTTTCTATATGAATATATTTTAAAATGTTATTTATTCTAGTGATTACTAAGCTGAATTTTTAGCATCACTACTCCAGTCACATGATCCTTCAGAAATAATTCTAATATTCTGCTGCTCAAAAAACATTTATTATAATTATGTTGAAAACAGCCGAGTAGAATTTTTCAGGCTTCTTCGATGAATAGAAAGTTCAGAAGAACATCATTCATCTGAAATAGAAATCTTTTGTAACATTATAAATGTTTTTATCATCATCTTGGATCAATTTAAAGCATCCTTGCTTAACCAAAGTATTAATTTCTATAATTTCTTTCCAAAAAAAATATATACTGACTCCAAGCTTTTGAATGGTATAGTGCACTGATTCTCAAAGTGTGGTACGCGTCTAGTACCCTCTAGTGGTACGCAGAGGAATCACTGAATTCCGATCAGCTCCATAAACTGTACACAAATTCGTGATCGCCTTAGTCCCCTTTAAATTTTACATGAACACGGCGGCAGAGTTCAATCGGCTCCTCCCCGTCTTTCAGCACATTCTTCAGTCCGCAGACTGCGGGGGCGCAGAGCGAGAAACAGAGGACAGGGTGTGTGTTTATCTATTGATTGTTATAATATCTGCATATGTGCAGTTCTTTGTCATAAATACAGTTTCCCATCTACTGCAGTTTTTGCATTCACCACTCATTAATCCATAGCTGTTTCCTACAACGAAAATGAAGCCCTTAATACATATGAACACATACTTTATATATTTGAATACTAAACCTCTTAATATAACATATTACAGTGCATGTGACAAAGAGGTTTGCCTACTTGAGGTAAATAGAGAGAGCTGCACTAGAAATGCAAACAGTAAAATTTTGTGTTTGTAACTACAGTGAACAGGTGTGTGTGTGTGTGTGTGTGTGTGTGAGAGAGAGAGAGAGATCAGTAAGACTTGTATTTGGCTTATTCAGTACTCAAATGTTATACCTATCTAGGCAATACAGTGGAATATTGCAATACGTTTAGTAAACCACCCCATACAGTCAAACATGTATTATTTTATTATTATTATGCCCTTACTGTGGGCTGAGCCCCCCTAAAATATTTTCTGAGGTGGTACTTGGTGTAAAAAGTTTGAGAACAACTGGTTGTCACACCCTTTTGGACTGTTTATGTTGGTTTCTCCCTCTTGTGTCCATATTTGTTTCTTCCTGCCCTCAAGGTGTCCTAATTAGTTAACTCCTTTCACCTGTGTCCAAATTAGTTCTTTGTCACATGTCTTTATAAGTTGGTCTCAGTCCAGTGTTTGTCGTCTGGGCTTGTCTATGTGCACGTGTTTTGCTGCCGTCATGTTACTTCTTTGTGGATTCTATTAAAGACTTTGTTACTCAGTTGTTTTTGTGTTAGCCTGCTCCTTAGTTTGTTTCCCCCATCGTTTATTTTATTAAAGTCTGTTAAAGTTTATTTTCCTTTGTCTCTCGTGTCCTCCCTACAACACATAGTGACACTGGTATAGTGTATAATGTTATAAAAGCTTTTTATTATTATCAGATGAATATTGATCTTTGGATCTTTCTATTCATTAAAGAATCCTTGTACTCAAAATGTACTCAACTGCTTTAAAAAAATAAAATTGAACATCAAATCAACATATTAGATGATTTCTGAAGGATCATGTGACACTGAAGACTGGAGTAATGATGCTGAAAATATAGTTTTGATCACAGGAATAAATTACATTTGAAAATATATTCAAATATAAAACAGTTATTTTAAATAGTAAAAATATTTTACTATATATATATATATATATTTTTTTTTAAGCAAATAAAAGACAAAAGAGACATGAAAATGATTCAAATAAACATCAAATAAAAGTTTCATATTAAAGTACCAAATTACAATATTTCAATTGGAGTCTGTTGTACAGTTCGCATATACAGTACCAGTTCCCTAATAACTGACATGTCTGTTGTCATGTGTTTTTCTTGATAGGTACAGATAAGTAAGTAGCTAACTTTTATCTGGTTATATCTGTTGCTTTAATACCAAACAACTTTAACCTTGGTCTTCGGAATCTGCTCCAATGTCCAAAGTGCCATATACAGAAAGAGCTGTCATTTCTTTTCACTGCTGTTCTTTCAAAAGAGAACATGGAGAAAAGTGAGAGGAAGGGGGTAAGTACTTTGGTTTAAATACTATATTCCTGCCACAAATTAAATTTAAACACTTGTTTTATGCTTTTTCTCTTGCCTTTTGGTTTGGTATCCAACAGACATCAATGAACAAAATGTATTTTTGCATTTTCAAATACGCTGCAACTGCTTCCATATAACCATATGAATACATTTTTAATGTAGAATTTATTTGCACTTACATAGTTTTAAAATTAATGCAACTTTGCAGAGAGTGACGCTGATCCTGGGTGCAGCTTCTCTGATTGCTGGCTTTGGTTCATCTTTTCAGTATGGATACAATGTGGCTGTGATCAACTCACCTGCCCCGGTACTGACTTAAAATCTATGATTATATTATATTATATTATATTATATTATATTATATTATATTACATTATATTATATTATATTATATTATATAGTTCTTGCACATTTACACATTCTAATAATCTCTGATAAACTTTATTCTGATGTTCTGATAAAAGGAGATGCAGCAGTTCTACACCCAAATATATGAAAATCGTTATGGTACAATATCAGATAATCTCCTGACCCTCCTGTGGTCCGTAACTGTGTCCATGTACCCACTGGGTGGGTTTTTTGGATCTCTAATGGTAGCCCCATTGGTGAACAAATTCGGGAGGTAATTTCTTTTAAACTGTATAGGGCCATAAAAAAATTATCAGTTGTTTTTGCCATTACATTGCATTGAGTCCCAGTCATCATTCCCTTACTGCTGCTTTTTCTTACAGAAAAGGTACACTCCTGTTCAACAACATTTTCTCTATTGTTCCTGCAATAATGATGGGTGTGAGTGAAGTGGCAGGGTCATTTGAGATCATCATTATTGCACGCTTTGTAGTGGGCATCTGTGCAGGTCAGTAAAATATTCCACCCAAATATATATGTATATATAGTACACTGTTAAAGAAAAAAAATAAATAAATAAATAAATTTTAAGGCAGCAGGATAACATTATTTTAAGTTGGCTCAACAAATTGTAAGTTCAGTCAACTCAAATAAGTTTAGTCAACTTGAAATGTTAAGAGACAACTTAGATATTTGAGTTGACGAAACAAAAGATTTGGTTTGTTAAACTTATAAGCTGGGCTTGTTAGAGAAGGGTGTAACTGCAGCCTGGAGATCTCCAAATGGGGGCGGGAACTCCAAAACAGGGTGGGAGCTCCAAAATTGGGGCGTGGCTTCCTCCCATTGACAGACAGGCACATGACATGCATGTGCAAATTTTTCCCCTAATCGCAAACTCCGCTCCACAGCTGATTCTAAAGGTTTTATTGTTTGTGTCAATCACAGTGTTGATTTCCTACACTATGCTACAATCAATGCTAACCCCTAAACCTACCCCACACATGACCCTAACCTTAACCACTGAAACTGACTGCATGTTGGGATTGCTGCTGAATAGCGTGGTGGATAAAAAGTGAATAAAATTATGCGATATAAGATCGGCGGGCCGTTCCATAACTCCCTAACCAGACCTCACCAGACAATGGGACTTTTTAGTTACACTCAGCATCACTACACCCTCCTACCCTGCGAATTTCAAGTCCCGGGATGCCCCTGTTTCTTAAAACAAAGTGATAGAGTAAAACCTTTTCCTTGCGCTGTGCTATGACAACTCGTGGGAGAGCTTGCAGGGGATTCCCGTTTATATCATTAAGCAGAGGTTCTGCCCACTTTTGGAGTTCCCGCCCCCATTTGGAGATCTCCGGTCTGCAGTTATACATACTTGGCTTGTTACCCAGCTGCCTTAAAATTTTAAGTTGAATGAACTCAAATATCTAAGTTGTCACTTAGAACAACTTAACATTTCAAGTTCACTAAACTATTTTGAGTTGACAAAATTTTAACTATTTGTTTTATACAGTGTATATAAGTATTTATAAGCTATACGTTTAAGAATGACAGTATGTGGCTGTGTTTTCCAGGCCTGTCCTCCAATGTGGTGCCCATGTATTTGGGAGAGATTGCACCTAAGAATTACAGGGGGGCCATCGGAATAATCCCACAGCTTTTCATCACCATTGGCATCCTTGTCGCCCAAGTGTTCGGCATTCGCAGTATCCTGGGAAATAAAGAAGGTAATGCACAGTTTTAGTTAACCATAATAACCCTACACACCACATTAGGATTTTTGTACATTTTTCTTCTATATCTATAAATAAGTTCATGAGATGCTCTAGCATTGCTGTGCCGTTGTAGAGGAGTTTATGAGTGCATTTGGAGAAACGTGCCCCTGCTGCTCATAGTGATGTGTAATTTTTTTCTAGGTTGGCCCATCATGTTGGGTCTCACAGGGATTCCAGCTGTCATTGAGCTGCTGCTTCTGCCGTTCTTCCCTGAGAGCCCACGATACATGCTCATACAGAAGGGGGATGAAAAAAACGCCAGGAAAGGTACAAGAGTTATTTTGGTCTCCCATGTCGGCACACAAAGAGTTTTACAGCTAGATGTGCACAAACAATAAACTCATCAAGATTACAGGGGTTTTACGATGGAGTAATGCTGGCTTTATCAATTGGACTTATGTAATTTACTTATATTTGATCACATATTTTTTTTTATTGAAGAGGTGACCTTGTTGGATCCTTGTAAGGTTTTGTGGACACTGCAAAAAATTATTTTCTTAATCCATATTATTATTTTTCGGGTTAAAAAATACATATAATGTGAATACACATACAAAATGTAACACTTTGATATGGGTATTGTTAAAATATTATCTACTTTGATATGAGTGTTGTTAAAATATTATCTACTTTGATATGAGTGTTGTTAAAATATTATCTACTTTGATATAGGTGTTGTTAAAATATTATCTACTTTGATATAGGTGTTGTTAAAACATTATCTACAAATATCATATACATCAATGTCAGTTTCAGTGTTTTAGTAGCAGGGATGGGAATAACGGCGTTACTAACAGCATTATTTTTTTAGTAACGAGTTATCAAACGAATTACTGTTTCCCCCATTACAACGCCGTTACCGTTATTGACAATGAAACTGCCGGTTTCTCCAGTTGTAGGCGGGACTAATGCGCAAACGGCAATCTCATTGGCTGGCGCTCACCTATTATCGTCCCTGTTTTGATTTCAGCAAATCAGTTCGAGCGAACGCAGACAACGTGATTAATATTCATGAACCCAGCAGCTCATTAATCCTTAGTGCGTTTTATATTGTTAATAGTAGTAGAATTCGTAGTCTTGTTATCTTATCAGTATTATTATTTTTTATTTTTTTCCCTTTTTTATAGAAACACTAAATGAAAAACAATATCTTAAGCACCACCACATTCATCACGAAAAATCAGTCAACATGACAAATATGCATTCATACATGGTTATTCTAATTACTAAAGTTCTAATTACTAGTTTAATGCTAAATTATTATAATATCATATTAAAATGCTTGACTGACTGATGCTAAGTGTACTGTCAGATATTTAAAAAAATGATAGATGTTTAATATTAGTCTGGTGAAATAAATAAACAAACAAAAAAATGTATTAGCCAGATTCTATTGCCAAGGTGTCCGTAGAAGGTTGATATTATTTACAATATTTTTTTTTTAATTTAATAGGTGTCTCTCACATTGTCCCACAGCAACATTAAAATACATTATAGTAGATTAGTGTACAATGCTTTATAATAATAATTTATTATATTTAGTGTCAATTTTATTCATTTAACTTATTTAATATTAGGGACATCCAAGTTATTTGACATATTTGAGCATTTTTTTAAGTAACACAATAGTTACTTTCCCTACACTGTAAAAAACAGTTTGTTGAGTCAACTTAAAATAATTTGTAACCTGGCTGCCTTAAAATTTTAAGTTCAGTCAACTCAAAAAAAAAGTTTATTCAATTTGAAATATTTAGATATTAGAGTTGAATAGATATTTGAGTTGAATCAACTTAAAATTTTAAGGCAGCTGGGTTACTTACCCATCTGTTAAGTTTTGCAAACACAAATATCTAAGTTGTTAGTACAACTTAACATTTCAAGTTGACTAAACTTATTTTAGTTGACTGAACTAAAAATTTTAAGGTAGCAGGGTAACAAATTATTTTAAGCTGACTCAACAAATTGTGTTTTTTATTTTTTACAGTGTAGTAATTAGCTACTGTTATAATGATGTAACTCACTTACTAACTTCTCACTATTTGTCCGAAACGGTAGGACAAAGGGTTAAATCCATGACAGGTGATAAATCCAGGGTAGGCTGCAGGCAGACAAGAAGGAGATAACCAGTCGAGGATCAAGACACAGATGACTAGACTAGAAAACAAGACTTAACTAGACTCGGGAAACTTGGAAGATTAATATCCATCAGTGTGAACTGACCACCACACAGAATATGAAGAATATTTTTGTAAATACCAGCACAATAACACACTCAGCAAAATATTGTCTAATTATCGTTATCAATAAAATCCCAGAAAATATTGAGATATTATTTTTTTTGTCAATATCGCACACCCCTAAGATCATTGTATTGATGTAAACCTTTTTACGTCATTGTATTAATGGTCCAAAATATGTATAAAACAATGTGGATTTTTTAAAATAACGTAAATCTTTCTACTACATTTTTCAGACATTATTTCCATTATATTAAGCCATGTCTTAGAGGTTTCTGTCTTTCCAATGAAAGTCCATGTAACCACACCTTAAAAGAAAAGATTAGTAAGATGTCATAAAATGAAATGAGTGGTTTAATCCATGTCTTGTTAAGAGATACGATTGCTTTATATAGTCAGCAGATTTTTTTAGGCTTGATTGTCGGTTGCGAAACAACCATGAGCAACTATATTGTTTCTGAAATGAAAGTTTTTGAAATTTATTGTCTTGCCCATTGAACTTTTGCATTATCAGCAGTATCACACTTGCAATCATGCCATTGATCTGAATATCAACATGTGAGGTTTTGGCTAAATGAAGATATGTTATGTTGTGTTTTAGGACTGCAGCAGCTGCGAGGCTGGGAAGATGTGGATGAGGAGCTGTGTGAGATGCGTGTGGAGGAGCAGTCAGAGCGAGCAGAAGGTCAACTTTCTGTGCTCAACCTCTTCACCTTCCGCTCACTGCGCTGGCAGCTGCTGTCTGTAATTGTCATGAACATGGGCCAACAACTGTCAGGAGTCAACGCCGTAAGCACTACTTTGAAACCGCACACAGCTGATTATTTTCAACAAAATTTTCTGAAAACATACCTGTGGTGTAACTAAATCCTAGTTTTAACCTCATCTTCAGATTTATTATTATGCTGACAGCATCTATAGCTCAGCAGGAGTGGCTGAAAATCACGTTCAGTATGTGACGGTCGGAACAGGAGCAGTTAATGTCTTCATGACAATAGCAGCTGTAAGTCACTCATTGTCTCATTTTTTTGTTTTTTGACTTATTAATGTTCTCCATAGTTTGATATGCCTCTCAAGGAGCTCATTTACTTCAAATAAAGTGCTTCACTAAGAAACATGAGTGTGAAGGATACAGTTTTGTGTTTCTGTAGGTGTTCATAGTAGAGAAATCTGGCAGAAGGCTGCTGTTACTGATCGGCTTTGGCATCTGCTGTGGAGCCTGTGTTCTCCTGACCGTAGCGCTGTACTTCCAGGTATAACAATGCTGTTCTTGTTTAAATACAAACTAGGGAGCATATAATTATATATAATTATATAATACGATTAAAATAATGTCTAAAAAAGGTCATAGTAATATTTTTATTAAACTGTCTAAATTATGTTTTATTTTATAATTTATTGAGACAAATTGATAGTATATCTAGACAAAAAATTAATATCAGTATATAATCATATTAAAATATCATTGTCTAACTAATATCATAATTTTTTCATTAAAATGTCTAAATTATGTCATAATAAAATTTTTATTTTTATTATTAGTCATAACAATAACCATATTAAAAGCTGTATTTATTTGTTGTCTTATTTTGTCATTTATTTAGACAAATGTATATATTTAGATATATTTTAAATATTTTAATATCAATATAGAATCTACTTAATATTATTGTCTAAATAATGTCATAGTAACAGTTTAATTAAACTGTCTTAATTATGTCATACATTATGAAATACAATTTTAATATAGGTCATTTATTGATTATTGGTCATAACATAAGAATTAATAGTTTCTATTTCAATCATTTTAACATTTTAATAAAAAAATAATAATTTCAGTCCATCTCTAATACAAACATAGAGGATTCAATGGTTATTGGATTTATTTATTTTTTCATTTATTTAGACAAACTGATATTTCACTATACATAGAACACTATTATTACTATTAATACATAGTAATATTTTAATACTATTATGGCATTATTTACACATAGCAATTTAATACCAAAATATAACTAAAATGAGCATATTATTGTCTAAATAATGTTATAGCAATATTTAAATTTAACTGTCTAAATTATGTCGTAATACATTTTTAATATAGGTCATTTAATGGTTATTGGTCATAACATAACAATTAAATGTGTCTATATCAACCAGAATTTTAATTCTGGGTCCATCCCTAATACAAGCACAAAGGATTCAGTGGTTGTGATTTATTTTTATATTTATTTAGACAAACTGATAGTATATTTAGACTACTATTATTGCTATTATTACATAATAATATTTTAATAATATTATGTCATTATTTAGACAATAATTAGTCATTAGATAATAACAATTATTAGCAATTAACAATATATTTATATTGACCAAATTTTTAATGTTTTGATCCCTAATAAAAAAGAAAGGATTCAGATTGGAGCTAATTATTTTGATCAATCAGATTCACTTTAACTGAATAAGGGAGTTTCCTTGTGTGGCCTATTATGTTTGTAGTAAATTCTTGTTTACAGACAGATGGATGTTATAGGCATTGTAAAATATCAGCCCCAGCAGAGATTTTAATTTTAGAGCTGTGAATGTGCTGGCCTGACGAATTTGCCCCTTGGGTCTATGTGAAATGCAAAGCTATAAATGGCAGAATAACTGCTTCACATTTCACCCACAGACTAAACTGGACTGGATGCCTTACGTCAGCATCGTCTGTGTCATTGTTTACGTCATCGGACATGCTATTGGCCCAAGTGAGTTCACTCCAATCCCGTAAAGACATATTGCAGATGCACGGGGGGTTTCGCTGCATCTCAATGAATACACTCCCTCCCTTTCAGTTGTTGTATTCCTTGGTGGGGAATGACAATAGGTTTATGCTTTATGCAGTTTCTGGGGTTTTACATGAAGACCTTGCAGTGAGTGCGGGAGAAGTGGCAGTAAAAATGTCTGATGATGGAATATCCAGATTTGACAGCTTTTTCTGCATCCCTTCGCAGGTCCTATTCCGACTGTAGTCACTACAGAAATGTTCCGGCAGTCTTCTAGACCACCAGCCTTCATGGTGGCTGGCACGGTTCACTGGATCTCAAACTTCACAGTCGGCCTGGTCTTCCCCTTTCTAGAGGTCAGAGGTCAAATACAACACTTGCAAAGAGAACAATATTGTGACAACTGATTCTTTTGTTAGTTTATTTTAAGGAAAAGTTCACCCAAAAATTAAAATGAGCTGCAAATGTACTCACCTTCAGGTTATTTGAGATGTGAAAGTTTGTTTTTTTCATTTAGCATTACATCACTTGCTCACCAGTGGATCCTCTGCAGTGAATGGGTGCCGTCAGAATGAGAGTTTATAAAAACATCACAATAATCCACACATAGATTTGTGGATTATTGTGATGTTTTCAACAGCTGTTTGCATTCTCTCATTCTGACGGCACCCATTTACTGCAGAGGATTCAAATGATGTAATTCTAAATCTTCAAATCTGTTCTGATGAAGAAAACAAACTGAGTAACTAATTATTTACTCATTTTTTTCATGCAAAGTTACGAAACTGAATCATCAAAGCCAACGATCAAAGAGAACTTGAATTAAAAAGAAAAAATGTCCTCATTTTCTTATTTTTGTCTACAGAAAGGTTTGGGTGCGTACAGCTTCATCATTTTTGCCTGCATCTGTCTTTTCACGTTTATCTACATCTGGATGGTCATCCCAGAGACCAAAAACAAGACCTTTTTGGAGATCAGCAAGCTTTTTGCTCAGAGAAACAAGGTGGATATTGTGGCAGAAGATGGGGACTCTGAGATCAAAGAGACTGGAGGGGAAATCATCAAATCGGAAATTAAAAGCACATTTCTTTGAGTGGTTAAGGGGTTGCTCATGTAGAAAAATTTCTTGTGCTTTAATGACATGAGGTGAAAGATTTTTAAAGTTTTTTAAGCTCATAAAACCTGCATTTATTTGATTCAAAGTACAGCAAAACAGTTTTCTATTCGAATATATTTTAAAATGTAATTTATTCCTTTCATTTCAAAGCTGATTTTTTAGCATCACTTCAGTCATATGATGCTTCAGAAATAATTCTAATATTCTGATTTGCTGCTCAAAAAACATTTATTATTATTATGTTAAAAAAAAAAAGAAACTGACTAGATTTTTTTCAGGTTTCTTCAATAAATAGAAAGTTTAGAAAAACAGCATTTAGCCATGGAAAAAGTAACATATTTTATTAAAAACAAAATGGATGTATATGAAGAAATATGGAAGCCGTTTAATTACTACATTAACAACAATAACATTGGTCATTTATTACAAGAGGTGTAACTATGTATAATGTTTTTTGTTTGTTTGTTTGTTTGTTTGTTTTTGTTTGTTTTTGTTGTCTCGTTTTGTTTTGCTGGAAAATGTAACTTTTATGTGTAAAGTACAGTAATGTATATTTGGTTTTTGGGTACCTTGCAATATTCGTTTTGCATTTAAATTGTCTCTTGTAAGAGAATTCTGCGTATTTCTATAGGGGAGAAGAGAGTGATGTTCTCTTGTTGGGGTGGGAAATAATTGTGACAAAACGGAAATGTGTTTCTCTGTTACCTGTCTTGCATAATCAAAAACAATAAACACATTGTTCAAAAAAAAAGAAAAACAGCATTTAGAAATCTTTTGTAACATTATAAATGTCTTTATCATCACTTTTGATCAATTTAAAGCATCCTTGCTAAATAGAAGTATTCTTTTCTCTAATTTCTTTCCCAAAAAAACATTAATAATAATAAAAAATGTTTCCTGAACAGCAAATCAGCATAGTAGAATAGTAGTGACCAGAAGAGACTTCTACTGTTCAAAAACTTTTGAGTGGTAGTGTATTCTGATGAAACAACGTATTGTTTACAAATATTCTTTGTAATAATTTTACAGTATTGCCATATCTTTTAAAGATGAAGTCCACTTCCAAGACAAAGATTCACATATACTGTACTCACCCCCTTGTCATCCAAGATGTTTATGTCTTTCTTTTTTCAGTCGTAAAGAAATTGTGTTTTCTGAGGAAAACATTTCAGCATTTTTCTCCATATAATGGACTGATATGGTGCCCCGATTTTGAACTTCCAAAATGCAGTTTAAATGCAGCTTCAAACGATCGCAGCTGAAGAAGAAGGGTCTTATCTAGCGAAACGATCGCTTATTTTCATTTAAAAAATACAATTTAAATACTTTTAAATCTCAAATCCTCGTCTTGTCTTACTCCCCCTGAACTCTGTTTATTCTGACTCAAGACAGTTACGGTATGTCAAAAAACTCAAATTGTATTTTCTGCCTCAACTTCAAAAATCATTTCAAAATCATCCTACATCGCTGCAGAAGTACGACCCAGTCTTTTCAAAGTGAACATGCAAAGATCAAACCCTTAACAAAAAAGGTAAAACTGCGATATAGGACGATTTTGAGGGAGAACATAAGATGGGAGTTTTTCAACATACACTAACTGTCATGAACCAGAACAAAAATAGTCCAGTCAGAGTAAGACGAGTGTTTGGCATTAAAAAGTATATAAATTGTATTATTTTTATTAAAATAACCGATCGTTACGCTAGATAAGACCCTCCTTCCTCAGCTGGGATCGTTTACAACCACATTTGGGATTGTTTGAAGCCGCATTTAAACTGCATTTTGGAAATTCAAAATCGGGGCACCATATCAGTCCATTATATGGAGAAAAATGCTGAAATGTTTTCCTCAGAAAACATAAACAGTCTTTCTGACTGAAAAAAGAAAGACATGAACATCTTGGATGACAAGGGGGTGAGTACATTGTATGTGAATCTTTGTTTTGGAAGTGGACTTCTCCTTTAAGAGACTTACTGCCCCTATGGGTCTAGCTGCTTCAATGCTTACTTCCTTTTCTAAGAAATATTTTTAAAATGAATTTATATTCATTTAATTAAAATGAATATTAAGTTTTTTATTTGAAAATGTTTTCTTCATTGTGATATAAGGATTTTTTTTTTTTTCCAGAAATTATAAACATGCTCTTC